>NC_079905.1:718243-730743 GCF_024868665.1 Triplophysa rosa
TGTGTGTGTGTGTGTGTGTGTGTGTGTGTGTGTGTGTGTGTGTCTGTCTAGCTGTGTGTGTGTGTTGTGTGTGTGTGTGTGTGTGTGTGTGTGTGTGTACGTGTGTTCACCACTTGTGTGTGTGTGTGTGTGTGTGTGTGTGAGTGTACGTGTGTTCACCACTTGTGTGTGTGTGCGTGTTCACTACTTGTGTGTGTGTGTGTGTGTGTGTGTGTGTGTGTGTACGTGTGGTCACCACTTGCTGTGCGTGTGTTCACTACTCTCTGGATGGGTTAAATGCAGAGGTCACATTTCGGGTATGGGTCACCATATCTGACTAACAGGTCACTTTCACTATATGTTAAATAATATTGTAGCATCCTCTTGAAAGCCCAGCAGGTCTGCGTGATCATGACCAACATACAGAGATCAGCTGACACTGCTCATACAGCTCTGAACAATATAAAGAAATGCGTGTGGGCTTATCGCCCCCTGAAACACAGAACATTAAGAGAGTTTCATGAATCACGTCGTGAGTAGACAGAATGAGGGCCCGTCCGCATCCATCAGCGCCGCAGCTCAAACACACGGCCTCACTCAATTACGGCTGCGGGAACACAGCGCCGGACGAGGTGAGAGAGCAGCTCGGTGCATTAAGTCAGAGGCAGTTAATGCGAGCGAGCGGTGGGCGTCTCCTCACACACTCAACTGCTCAAAGTGTTTGAGAAAGTCTGAAAGTGTCGCTCGTGGCTCTCAGACAGAGAGAAACCTTTCTGATGATGTGTGTGAACCTGTTCCCTGACGCCCTCTTTGACGTGTTTGTGAGGACGGGTGAGCGGGTGGAGGTGTCCGGAGGGGCTCTCTTCACATTCATTCTCTTTCTTACTCACAATGAACTGATCTGAGCCGGCCCGTGTGATTCCAGAGGGACGACGTGGAGAGCCACTCAATGCAAGCAGCGTCCTGCTGAAAAGATGAATGTGTGTGTGCGTGCATGTGTGTGCGTGTCTCTGTGTAAGTGTGTGTGTGTGCGTGCTCGTGCATGAGTGTGTGTGCGTGTGTGTGGGGGAAGGGTAAACCCTACGGTATGAGGACAAAATGTCCCCACAAAGATGGCAATATCCAAAACCCTTGTCCTTGTGGGGACATTGTTTGGTCCCCATGAGGAAACAAGCTTATAAATCACACAGAATGAACTTTTGTGAAAATGTAAAAGAGCAGACAGTTGTGTGTGATTGTTAGGGTTAGGGGGAGGGAATATGAGATACAGTTTGTACAGTATAAAAACCATTGTGTCTATGGAGTGTCCCCATAAAACATGGAAACACAACATGCGTGTGTGAGTGTGTTTGTGTGTGTGCTCGTGCATGAGTGTGTGTGTGTGCGTGCGTGCGAGCGTGTTTGTGTGCGTGCTCGTGCATGAGTGTGTGTGTGTGTGTGCGTGCGTGTGAGTGTGTGCGTGCGAGTGTGTTTGTGTGCGTGCTCATGCATGTGAGTGTGTGTGTGCGAGCGTGCGAGTGTGTTTGTGTGAGTGTGTGCGTGCGTGCTCGTGCATGAGTGTGTGTTTGTGCGTGCTCATGCATGTGAGTGTGTGTGTGCGAGCGTGCAAGTGTGTTTGTGTGAGTGTGTGCGTGCTCGTGCATGAGTGTGTGTGTGTGCGTGCTCGTGCATGAGTGTGTGTGTGTGCGTGCGTGCGAGCATGTGTGTGTGTGCGCATGCATGGGTGTGTGTGTGCATGTGTGTGTGTGTGCATGCGTGCGTGCATGTGTGTGTGTGTGTTTTTGTGTGTGTATGCGTGCGTGCGTGCGTGGGTGTGTGTGTGTGTGCGTGCGCGCACGCGGGAGTGTGTGTGTGTGTGCGTGCGTGGGTGTGTGTGTGTGTGTGTGCGTGCGCGCACGCGGGAGTGTGTGTGTGTGTGCGTGCGTGGGTGTGTGTGTGTGTGTGTGCGTGCATGCGTGCGCGGGAGTGTGTGTGTGTGCGTGCGCGGGAGTGTGTGTGTGTGCGTGCATGCGTGCGCGGGAGTGTGTGTGTGTGTGCCTGCGTGTGTGCGTGGGTGTGTGTGTGGGTGTGTAAGTCTCATAGCATGTGAGTGTGGTGTGCGAGCGCTGCGACGTGTGGTTTGTGGTGAGTGTTGGTGCAGATACGCATCGTGCATGAGTCTGTGGGGTGCGTGCTCGGTGCATTGAGTGTGATGTCGTTAAGTTGCTTCAGCAGTGGTGGTGTGTGTAATGCTCATCATGTGAGGTGGTGTGTGCGAGCGGTGCGAGTGTGTTTGTGTGAGTGTGTACGCGTGCTCGCTGCTGAGGGTCTCAGTGTAGCGTTCTCGTGCAATGGAGTGTGTGTGGTGTGCAGGCTCGTCGCCATTGAGTGTGTGTGTGGTGTGTTTGTGTGCGTTGCGGATGTGTTGTGTGCGTGGTTGGTGGCGTGCTCAACTGCCATGTGGCTGGTTGTGTAAAGTGCTACATGGCATTCTGAGGTGTGTGTGCGAAGTCGTGGCGAGGTGTGTGTGTGTGTATGTGTGTGCGTGCGTGTGTGTGTGTGTGTGTGTGTGCATGCTTGTCTGTGTGTGCATGCTTGTGTGCGTGTGTGTGTGTGCGTGTGCTTGTGTTTGTGTGCGTGCTTGTCGGTGTGTGTGCGTGCGTGTGCTTGTGTGCGTGCTTGTCTGTGTGTGTGTGTGCGTGCGTGTGTGTGTGTGCTTGCATGTGTGTGTGTGTGCGTGCTTGTCTGTGTGTGTGTGTGTGTGTGTGTGTGTGTGTGTGCATGCTTGTGTGTGCATGCTTGCGTGTGTGCATGCTTGTGTGTGCATGCTTGCGTGTGCTTGTCAGTGTGTGTGTGTGTGTGTGTGTGTGTGTGTGTGTGTGTGTGCGTGCGTGTGTGTGTGTGTGTGTGTGTGCGTGTGTGTGTGTGCGTGTGTGTGTATTTCTGCCTCACTGAATGAGTATATTCTTCACTAAGTGTTGAGAGTCTCAGGACGATGCGGTGAGAAACAGATGAGACATGAGGAATAACGCACCCCATTGGCTGAGCTGACGGCCTGATAGTAGATGCTGTAGCTCTTGTGCGGCAGGAGAGGAGTGTTCCAGTAAGCGCTGTAGGTCCGGTTGTCTCCGACAGTGAAGGGTTGTGGTGACGGGACGGCAGCGGAGGGAAACTCTGCAGTGTAGTAGTACCGTGAGTTCAGACTGCTGGCGTTTTGATAGTGAACCGGCGCAGGATAACAGCGGAGAACTTCTGCTTCACCTCCTCGAGCTCTCCGAGGCCTCTCCTCCTCCACAATCACCTGATACACACTGAGAGACGCAAATCGCAACAGAACATCAGCAAAAGAAAAAAGTACCAATCACGTTTTGAAGAAAGAAAATTGAGATTATTTTTAGGATGATGCTTTCACTCAAACTCTAAAGGGCTTCGCACATACAGTCCCAAATGTTCGTATGCGTTTTCTCGTATTTGGCGCTGGTTTGTACGGCGTCTCTCAATTGTCAAATCGCCTCTCTAAATACTTCCTACGGATGCGAAAAACGCAGAAAATGGAACCCGGTCTGAATTTTTTTATGACGGATGTAAATATCGGAGGCGGTGTGTAAATGTGATTGACACAACGTGAGGTCGTATTTATTTTTTAACGTGCGGAAATTTTGGACTCATTGTGCAGTGGCCTTTACACTGTGAAAAAAGTCGTTCAGTATTCCAGATTTCAGTTTCTTTTCATTACAGTAAAATGAGTTTACAGACAGGTGAAATGATGTGTGATAAAACATCTTAAAACCGGCTTTATTTTTTGGTAACACTTTATAATAAGGTACATTTTAAATGCATCGACAGCATTTATCAGAATTTCTCTTCATTTCAGCATTTATTAATCGCTTTTTAAAAATACAAAACAGTTTGTTTTTGCTCAATGAACTACTGTATGATTGCCGCTCTATGATATTGCGTTATTGCTTTACAATTCTCTAATTTATCATTCTAAATGTCTAAATGAATTGACATAAACTAACATAAATAAATGAAGAGTTTGGTTCCAAAATGAGATAACCTTGTTGTTTTTAAAATTGGTCAAAAATGATGTTTTTTATTGTGCATTCCAATGAATATCAATCAAACTGCAGTTGGTTTGATTTGATTTAAGCCAAAATGACTCAAAAAATACAGCTAACTAACACAATAAACACACGATATCATAATAAAAAGCTCGAGTTATCTCATTTTGGAACCAAACTCTTCAAATACACGCTGCTCAAAAACACTTCAATCGCATATTAGATCTCAAATCGTTCAAGTTAAAATAAATGTGTTGATGATTTTGGCTTTCATTGATTTTAAAGTTGAATATTTGAATAATAAGTGTTAATCCCTTAATTATACTTTAGCAGTGTAGTTATAAGCGAACGCATTAACCAGCGATAACAAATCCAACACAAAAGTATTGCCATTTTTAAGCGAAACAAAATTGATTTCGTCCCTGATTTTGGGGGAAATATGACCAAACAAAGAAAAGCTTTTTCCTATGAGGACATTCCCCCGGCGGCGACCGCACTGACGCAATCTCTAAGCATATTCATCAAGAACCCAGTTCAATCTCTCCGGCGACTTTCCTTTCATCTCGCCCGGCTGTGGGCTCTCAAGACGTTCTAAGAGACCTCCATCATTTCACCCTTCTCAGACTCAGAGGAATATCCAATATTCTCCAACACCAGAGGAATACTAAAGCAAAAGAGGGGAGCGCAGCTCCTTCAGAACTTCAGAAACAAACACCGGCGATGCTCATGTTTGCTGCTTAATCATTTATAGACTTAAAGGTCAGTCCCTTCATAAATTCTGCGTCGGTTTGGGAAAGGGTCACTAAAGCCCCGGAGCATCATTCGGTTAAGATACGGAAGCACACAACGCTGCGACACGAACACGAGACACAGAGACCGGACCTCATACACACTCGGGATAAAAATAACGTCCGGTGGATAACGAGAGAGGCACAATGAATGTTGACTGATGTTAATCTGACCTTTGGGTTCGGCTAATCTGTAATAAAGTCTGGTTTGCTAGCAAAAGGTTATCCGTGAATATAAAAAGCCGGCCGTATAAAAATACCGTCGTTAATGGAATTACAAAATTCCACATTCGTGCCGGCCTGAAACCGTCTGCCCTTTTCCTGCGCTTTCTCATTAACCCAAAAACACGAATCAGCTGAAATACTCTCTCTCTCCTAAAGCACTGCTTCTGTAGATGAGTGTGTCAACGGTCATATATGAAGAGTTTGGCTCCAAAATGAGATAACGACGTTTCTTTTTATTGTGCATTAATGAATATCAATCAAACTGCAGTTGGTTTGTTTTGATTTAAGCCATAATAACTCAAAGAACACAGCTAACTAACAGAATAAAAAACATGAGAACATCATAAAAAAAAACATTTTGGAACCAAACTCTTCAATACACTTCCATCCGCCATAACACGCATACTGTATAAAAGAACATGAAACATGCTAGAGTCACGCCAGCGGCCCGCACTCATCTGTCAATCATTCTGTATGTCGCATGTTTTGGAGAGAAGGTTTGCGAAATGTCTGCGTTCGCATGATAAAGAATGAAAAGACGTTATGCTGTTAGTCAAATATCTCACATCTGCTGTCCTGTGGCATGCTGGGAAACGTTCCTTCTGTGCGGAGATGAAATATAATGTGATAAATTATTGAAACACCTATGAGACACAACCGAGGTCAGAGGTGGAAGTTAATTAGCTCCACACTGAGGTGAAAGTTCGGAGGTCAATTCACAACCTCACTGAAGGGCCGTCTAGATTACAGATGAACGAGAGAGAGAGAGAGGGTCGTGCATGTACAAATGACTAATGCTTCTGCAATATGAGAGCAACCGGGTCACATTCAACCCTCCAAAATTAATAAAGATAGTATTGTTCATTAAACAATGGTTTCATTTTTATATGTACATTAAAATACAACTGAAATGTATAATTTATGTGTATTTTTATTCAGAGGTGAAATAAAATGAAACACCTTGCTATTCACTACAATCTAAAAAAACAGAAGCGTCTAAACCAATGAACAAAACATTATCATCTACAGTTTTTGGACATCAAATTCACAGATGGACCTGAACGTTACTGTATATGACAAAAACTGCTCATTTCAATACATGAAGAGTTTATTTCCAATAACGTTTTTAAAATTCTTCAAGAATCATGCATTCCAATGGGGTATATGCACACGGAGCGATGACGTCCTTCCGCTACATCTCTGTCAGCTCTGTTACGTAGGGAACAATGGTGTTTTGCTTCAGGATGCACATAGGATTACGCATAAACGCATCGTTATCACTTGGTGAAAAATCCCCTTAGTGCTATGAGAGCGGAAGTGACCTAGCGGAACTACGTCATCATCCCGTGTGCATAGACCCTATTAATATCAATCAAACTGCAGTTGGTTTGTTTTGATTTAAGCCACAATAACGCAAAAATACAGCTAACTAACACAATAAAAACACCATAACATCATAAAAACACGATTTAAAAAAAAGGTGATTTTTTTGTTGTTGAAAAAAAAGAGTTCTCTTTCTGGACATAAACTCTTCATATGCAGTAAATAAGAACTGCTGTTAATACGATGTTTTAAAAACCCTTTTCATATTCATGTTTGAAAACGAAAGTCTAAAGCTGTGAATCTCGAGGTGGTGGTGGAGGTTTTATGGGATGTGTATGGGCGGTGATGGTGCTGTGGGCTTCAGCAGGTGTGTAATGGGATGAGACCTGGAGACGGAGACCCATTTCCACATCACAACCCAGTAATGTCCTTCTTCCTTCTGTTACTGTGGAAACAGAAATCTTTGCCCATCGTATCACTTAGTATTCTGCATAAATTGGGCTTTTTTCCTGAAAGAAGAAGGTCTGTGTGGATGTGGGCTTGTCTGCCACCGCTGATATGTGGGGTTTGAATAAGGGGCACGAATGCGACTCGTTCTGCCCTCGGGCGAAATGGAGACTGCCAACGGCAACGGGCGATCTGAACATCTGAGAGCGCGATCGAGCGCGCGAAGACACCTGCGACTTTCATCTGACGCGCGGTATAAGATCAGAGACCCTCACTCCTGTTATAATTATATCACAGTACAACAATCTCATTACGATCAGCAGGGGACGGGGGGAGACAACTGCCCTCAAACGCTCAGGTTTTATTCCCTTAATGTCCGGCGGCTCAAGGACGCGCCACAAACATCCCTCCAGTGAAACAGATGCTGTTAATATAACACAAATACTGATGAACTATTGAACATTTCACTATCCATTTGATTCTGATGGAAACACAAGTCCCGTCATAAAACACGTTTTAGTTCAGTATTTCGATAACGTGTCACCATGTAAGCAATAAATATCTCTCTGTGTTCCTTCACTTCTGGGACTCGCACATAGTAGCCTATACAGTACCCTTATGAATATTAACCACGAGTTTACTACAATAGCCATGTTTTTTGGATTTAACTATTGTAAAACCATTGCTCCGTCCCAGTTCACCTACTTATACTATGCCCTTAAAGTATGTAGTGTTTTTCTCATGTAAACGTATATACATTTTTGTGCGTAGCAAAACTGTATGCATACTAACGTGAAACGGAAGTGGCCGTTGTTGCCTAGATGACACTGTGATCCTTAACTGTCACGAACATCCAAATACAGCTCTTCCTTGCATTAAAGTATTTATTCATTCATTGTTTCATATGCAATGTTTACTGTATACTTTAATTTAATTGATTAATTTAGCGAAGCATCTTTTATTTTATTTTATTAATGCAGTGTAGCGCCACTAAACTCCGCCCTCTTGCGGGTAAAATCAGCCGTTAAGTGCATAGATATAAATACCTATATATATCTCTGGTTAATGGGCATGTGCAACGGTGTTTCATGCATTCTGACTTCCTTACAATGTTAAACGTGTTGACATGGAAGAACAAGCCTCTGGTTCACACGCATTCGAGAGATGACGGAAGCTAGACATCAACATTAATAGCGCTAATATGGATATTTCTCTTAAACAAACGCATGGATTGGCTTCAGAAGACCTTTGTTAAGACCACGGAGCCGTGTCGAGCAGCTCTTTGATTGATGGATGCACTTTTTGGAGCTTCAAAAAATCAACACCCATTCACTCCCATTCTACCGCTTGGAAACAAAATGATACGTGGTATTTATTATAACTCCGACTGCATTATTCTTCCAGAAGAAAACCATATTCGGTTAGGATGCCTTGAGGGTGAGTACAACATGAGGAAATTTTGGTTTGCCGGTGAAATATCCCTTTAAGTTTGATCAGTGTAGATTGCATAGAGAAAAACTTGCAATAATCCCTTGAATCTTATTACCATATACTGTCTTTAATTTTTCCATTTTTAAATTATGTTATATGTAAAGCTGCTAAGCAACAATGAAAATTGTAAAAAAAAAGGCTATTATAAATTGAATTGTTAAATGAGCTTGTTTGCATATCATCTGTGAAGGAAATATTGAGTTAGGTATCTGTTGTTTGCATGGATGGCATGAGTCTGATCTGGAGCTGTTGGGATGTCTGCTTAGGATCTCTTCAAACTGTCATTGACTTCATTGAACTCCCTGAGCTCCTAAAGCAATGAATTAAAACCTCCACCAGCGGTGAGCTGACAGCTCCGCCCCAGAGCCCAAATGAGAGCGCGCCGCACACGGAATTCAATGAGAAAACCACTGAAATACACAGAGAGAATACAAAGAGCACTTATATCTCATACTGTATATCTTAAATACTAAATCCAGCCTGTCCGAGATCTCAATGTGATTTCTGAGTGAATTCTTTCAAGGCCAAATGTGACCCTGGAAAACAAAACCGGTCTTAAAGGGACACTTCACCCAAAAATGAAAATTCGTGCCTTCGAGTTGTTCCAAATCGGTATAAATGTCTTTGTTCTGATGAACACAGAGAAAGATATTTGGAAGAATGCGTATAACCAGACAGATTTTGCCCCCATTGACTCCCATAGTAGGAAAAAATACACTGGTGGTCATTAGTGCCCCAGAACTGTTTGCTGTCCTGCATTCTTCAAAATATCTTCTTCTGTGTTCAACGGAACAAAAAATGATAATGTTCCTACTATGGGAGTCAATGGGGAAGTTCAAATTGAGACATTTGAGATGTCTGAAAGCTGAATAAATAAGCTTTCCATTGATGTATGGTTTGTTAGGCTAGGGTGATATCTGGCCGAGATACACTATTTGAAAATCTGGAATCTGAGGGTGCAAAAAATCGAAATATTGAGAAAAGCGCCTTTAAAGTTGTTCAAACGAAGTCCTTAGCATAGCATATTACAAAATATCTTCATGGAACCTGATCTTTACTTACTTTCCTAATCATTTTGGGCATAAAAGAAAAATGACCCACACAATGTTGGCTTTGGCCACAAATGTTCCCGTGCTACTGAAGACTGGTTTTGTGGTCCAGGGTCACAAATGATCTAAACTTGTGTCATGGCATTACTATAGTTCTGAAAGAGTGATATGATATTCTTCTTAAGTAAAGGAAACCCGCAGCTCTGACTGTATGAGGTTAGACAGAAAATCATCAGACGTGATGGTTCATGTGATGCTGGATCTGGATTCAAACTGACACCAATTACAGTCGGTCAGTCGCTGAGCACCTGCGCGGATGGTCTGGACTGTGATGCTGTGAGTCCGGCTCTCTCTTCTGGGTTAGTGTTAATGATCGAGCTCACAGTTCGCCTCGACCGGCCGTCTCTCATCAGCATCAGCTCAACCTCAGACACTCGCATGCATCATCAAATCTACAACATTAACAGATCAACGGCCACTTTGATCAATCTTTGGGGTTCACATAATATTAAATAGATGGATTTATTCATTCGAATATTAATTGACAATAAAGCATTTTTGTATCCTCACGGGAATTCATTGAAGAATCTTGAGGACAGTGTCAAGATGTTTACATGCTGGATAGATCTTTATTTCATGATCTCATTTATTATCTCCATTAACTAACCCTTACTTAGTCTTAAGCTTTTATTACATTTCATTTATCATATATTCATTTCTTGTATACATTCATTTAGTTTATTTTATCTTTTTTTTTTTCATTTCTATTTTATCTTTTTTTTTCACTTGTATTCTTATTTTTAATATTGTTTAATCTTCTGTTGGGTGCTGTGTTGTCTTTATAAGTAGATATGAGTCTCCATCTCAAGGTTCATATTAACGTCACGAGACAATGTTTTGATAGCGTTATTTTCCACCTTCTTGCATGGTTAATAATAATAACTATTGAATCTGTTTCTAGTCGGACGAAGTCAGAATGAGCATTGAAGCACAACTGAGATTATGCAATGAATTATTTCCATTTTATGCAACATCACTTCGTCTCCTGCCTGCTGTTTTTCCCTTTCGTATCTACTTTGCAGTCGATTTGAAGTATTAACTCAACTTAAATGTAAAATTGCCAAATGATTTACACACAAACTAAATTAAAGCAAATCAACCAAGTGTGTGGTGTGTGTATGTGTGTGTGTTTGGTGTGTGTGTGTTTGGTGTGTGTGGTGTATGTGTGTGTGTTTGGTGTGTGTGTGTGTGGTGTGTGTGTGTGTGTGTTTGGTGTGTGTGTGTGTGGTGTATGTGTGTGTGTGTGGTGTATGTGTGTGTGTTTGGTGTGTGGTGTATGTGTGTGTGTTTGGTGTGTGTGTGTGTGTGTGTTTGGTGTGTGTGTGTGCGTGTGTGTGTGTGTGTGTTTGGTGTGTGTGTGTTTGGTGTGTGTGGTGTATGTGTGTGTGTTTGGTGTGTGTGTGTGTGGTGTGTGTGTGTGTGTGTGTTTGGTGTGTGTGTGTGTGCTGACAGGCCCCGGGCGCGAGCGATCACAGCGTAACCAATGGCGGTGAGTGTTTCAGGTTGTAAATGTGTATTTTGGTTCGTGATGGTCTTCAGGTGTTTGTGCCGAGACAGATCGGTAATGCTCTTAAAGAGACGGTACACGCTCTCTAGACACGCTTCCAAACACCCTGCGTAAGTGTGTGTGTGTGTGTGTTCACAGAGATTACGTCTGCTTAAGTATATTTGTGCATGAGTGGGTGGATTTGTGTTTCTAATGAGTGATTACACAGAAAAAAGTGAAGGGTTTGATTTGTTCCTCGGCGGCTGCGGTGAGGAGTTTTCTCCTTCATATTCTTGGATTAATCTCTGTTGTTGTTTTGGCTCAAAGCTCCAGTGTCATTTAATGTGTTTCCTTCAGGCTGATATCAATGACAAACATCTGCCGTCGAGCGTCTGGGAGCAGATTTTCCTCCAGCTAATCAGATGCTTTGATTACTCATTCAGAACAATGAAAATATAAAAGTCATTCTGTCTGTAATCCTCATGGAAATACACCGCTTGTTAATCATCACAATAATAATAATAACCAAAGCGCACAAAAGAATCAGAGACATGAATAAAGATGAGAGATTAGTAATCGAGTATTTTACACGACAGCAAAGTAAAACTCGTTACACTTCACTTTCAGTTCACAGATCTCAGAGCAACATACTGTATATCAAAACAGATACATTTGAATTTTTCTTCAGTTTTATTGTGGTTTTCTTAATATTTTGAACCATTTTTATATTTTTAGTTTTCACGTTAATTTTTTATTTATTTTTTAGCAATTTTGCTATGTGCTTTGTCGTTCATGTTTCATATTAAAACATTACAATATGTTTTAATAATCATAATGATTGAACTCACAAATCCACTGGCTGAATCATTACATGGAACCATTTTAGTATATATATCTTTAATATTTTTACTTTAATATATATACTGTATATAAAAGTAGAGTTTATTTGCAAAAACAGATGATTATTATTATATTATGATCATATTATTATTATTTTAATAATCATGCTTTTTAATGTGCATTACTAACACCATTTTTAAAAACAAACTCTTCATATTTGTCTATATACACACAAGCTTTTCTTTACCAATTCGATTCAGTTACAGCAATGGTGTCATCAGTTACAATTTTATTTTATTTCATAGACAAATGTTATACTATACACTCACTTTTGATCAATAAAGAGCTTATAAAACTCAAATCAAATCAAGCTAAAGATATCTGTTTTAATAACGCTGTCATCATTACACTGCAGTTTGACCTCTGACCCACATCTCCTAAAAACACATGAGATTTAACAGCGACCTCCTCTGAAATAAATCCACTTCTGTGTCGTATTCCATCCGGAGATTAGAGCCAGATCACAATAATCAAATCTTGATTTACTTATTTTCCAATTTGATTGAATGTCGTGGAGTTAAAACATGATTTGATCAGATCGGATAGATTAGACTTTTGAATAGAGGTTAAATCTCGCGGTATAATCCAGTAGTCCGAGAGCTTGTCAGCGGCGGGATTACGCCGGTAAACATTGATTTCAGTTCACAGTGAACTGCAGTCCTGGAAAAACTCAGATTAAAATCTATTCCGTACAATATTCTCATCGTGT
>NC_079905.1:733243-765736 GCF_024868665.1 Triplophysa rosa
TACTTTAGTTATTAGTTATTTGGCTGTGCTCAGGTTATTTATTGGCACACTAACGTTATTGATTCACAATTTATAACTGTAAGGTAGACTAGAGATGATGTAATGTTGCCGGGTCTCAATAGCTTACGTAGCATGATCGTGCCTCGTCACGAATTGAGTGTTATGCTTGTAAACGAAGACTACCAAACCACAATAAAGGTTTATGGTCAAAAGTTGCTGATTCCTTAGTTCATGCACGTAGACTAATGTTATCGGTATCTATAGTTACTATTCTAGGCACTATACCCATAGCGAGTTAGTGATTGCACCTATTACACAACGCCTGGTCGCGAGTGTGTTTCCCAAAATATAACGACAGAAAATGATTTGCGTTGTTTACTAAACACATTCACGTCCATGCGTTGTGTTGTGGGTGACTGCAAATGTGCTATATAGCTAACGATAGCATGGCTAGCAACCAGCTGCTACCTCAGAATCTAGTTTGAGCTATAAGTTTAGTCCAGTAGTTCCCCGCGGGAGCCAAAAGAGTGCTTTAGTACATGCACAGTTTATGAAGTGACACGATGTGACAGCGGTTTCTGCTTAGTCAACAAATTCACGTGTATTGCGCTGCCCACGGGTGAAGCTTATACAGCGACCGTATTTACAACACTGATAACAGACAAGTGCGCTTATCAACCACCTGGGGGAACCACGAGCAAAAGTTCTCTAGTGTTGCTTTAAAGTGTGATTCATTGACCAAAAAACTGAAAACACACAAAAAAATTGATACGAATTTGACCCCATTGTTATTTTTTTGTGATAACATTGTAGTCCAGTGTGATTAAATGGCCAAAAGAAAAAGAAAATTGGTGATTGGTCGACTGATACTATGATAGCATGATGCGTTTATTAAATTTCACAGTAATATTGTCATTGTGTATTTTTTTGGCCAAGAGTCTTAGATTTCTAAGTTAATTTAAATGAACGGCTAGGTTTTTATATTTTACCCAATCATGAGTTGAAACAACACAACACCTAGAGTGAATTAGACATTTGATGGACATTAAAGTGATGTTTTTTTTTATAAATCTAGATAAATGGAACAGTTTGACAAGAGTTACCAAAGAGTGCAGACACCAAGAGGCGAAACTCTGGTGCTTTTGGGAAACAGCGTTCTGGGGTGAAAAGCTTTATAACTGACATAATTTCTAGCGAGCCAAGGCTTTTGTCATCGTGTATTATCATCATTCAGGTTGAATTTCAGCTTTAATGTTTTTTTTAACAAAGCAGCTTATATTGCCAACGGTGACAGCAAAAAGCCGAGTCGCTTTCACCCCAAAATGGCAGAAATCACTGGCCGCTGGTGTTGCAATGGAACGTACTCTTTGAGTTACTTGTCAATTAAACATGTCCAATTGATATGACAGCAACGCCATCATAGATATTCTTCTTTTAGTTCATAAAATATAAAGAAAAGAGCCGGTCTAGCTAATATGAACAAAAAGGTTCAGTAGCTGGTAACTGAAAACTTGAATATTTCTGACTCTAGTAAAAGAGCAGAAAGTGACAAAGTGAGCAGCACGACTTCTGTCATGTCAACAATCACTTTAAACGCAGCAAAACCACATTCTCTCAATGATAACAAATGAATTTCAGCTTCCCAAACCAAATGATTCCAGAAGTCTTTGAGTTCCACCAAATTAGACTCTATTATATCTGCAATGCTTGAAGGCTTTTTTCAATTATAATCCAGCACGAGAGAGAAATGAATGAATAATAAAATGAGTGGAGCCGTGTTGACTTCTGATATCTGAAGAGCTTTCTTCATTACGACATTAATGAAGCGTCACACTTCAAACCCTTTTTGGATTGATTTCTGGTTTTTCATAAGCCCTGGATGTGTTGTTATAGCTTCACGTTATTCCGATCGGACCAAATCCACAATTCCACAACGTGGGATGAAATGAGAAGAGAGAGAGAGAGTGAGAGTGAGAGAGAGAGAGAGAGAGAGAGAGAGAGAGAGAGAGAGAGAGAGAGAGAGAGAGAGAGAGAGAGAGAGAGAGAGACAGGAAGAGAGAGAGACAGAGACAGAGAGAGAGAGAGAGAGAGAGAGAGAGAGAGAGAGAGAGAGAGAGAGAGACAGAGACAGAGAGAGAGAGAGAGAGAGAGAGAGAGAGAGAGTGAGAGTGAGAGAGAGAGAGAGAGAGGGAGAGAGAGAGAGAATCCATTATAAGAGGAAGAATCCCAAAGTGTCCGTTTGCTAGCGCTGCTTGTCAGAGAGACTCAGTTTGAAGTCTTTGATACTGACAAATGAAAGGCAGAACTTCACTGTGAGTTTACTGACATTTCACTGTACAGTCAGACCTCATGCCTTCTGCACTACACACACACACACATGCGCCCGTGCACAATAACACACACACACACACACACACACACACACACACACACACACACACACACACACACACACACACACACACACAATAACACACAAATACACACGCACACATACGTGCACACACATGCACAATAACACACACGCACGCACAACAACACACACGTGCACACACACAGTAACACACACACACACACACGCACAATAATGCACACGTGCACACACAAAATGTGTACCTCATATTGAGTGATGATGCCGAAGGTGTGAGCCGGTTCTCTCCACTTCAACACAATCTTCTCCTCATACACACTGGCCTGGATTGACTCCAGAGGAACTTCACCTGGCACTGACAGGAAGTGACATCACAGGGAATCAAACCACATGACTGAAACTCTACTCTACTTCAAAATCAGAAATGGAATCTTGATTCATTCCAGTGGTGTGTAATTGTTATCATTTGCTCACGGTTTCAACTTCTCTTGATGTGTGTGTTTAGTACTGAGAGGTGTGTGATTATCTATAAAGATGAAAAACAATCATGAGATATTAAAGATAAATGACCATGCTTTACTGTACATCTGAGACAACATGAAGCATGTCATAAACTCTCGCATCAACAACACAATGTCCTTTTGCACTGTATTGAGAATTATTATGGGCTGTATGGGGTTCTTGAGTCGTCTCAGGAATAACAAAATCTCACAGAAGCGGTCGCTATTTAGACTAGAATTGTTGAAAGAGTGATTAAATGATGTTGTATGTTTTAAATGTACAGTATTTTGGAATAATCTTTTAATCCTCAACAGATCTCATCAGTTGTGCGGGATATTTGTATTTTCTTGTACAGTTTTGTTAATCTTGTCAAATAAATTAGAATCAAATCAAATTATTTGTAGCAGAATTTAATTATCAACCACAATAAAAAACATGTTTTTAAATAAAAACCAGTTTATGATATTAATAAATAAAATAAATATCAACAATGAACTAATGTGATTTATTTCCTGTATTTAATATTTAATATGGAGGGTTTTTTTTTAGCTTACCATCTTCATCGGTCTGAACGTGTATTTCTGGACTTTCTTTGATGCCCTCGCGGTTGCGCAGGACGAGTTTGACGCTCAGGTTGGTGTAAGGCGTGAGGTTACGGATGGTGTGCTGGGGGGCGGAGCTACGACTGTCATAAGACGCCTCCTCCCTGCTCTCCTCTTTCCCGCCTCCTCTGGCGCGGTACTGGACCGTCAGACTGTAGTTATGGCAACGCGTCACATTGTAGCCGAAAGGTTCCCAGCGAACGGTAACCTGTCGAGATCTGATGTCCAGAACCTTCAGCTGTCGTGGGCCGTGCATGGGCTCTGCGAACGCAAACACACGCCTGTTGGTCATGATTCTGAATGCAGAAAGCCTCTAAACAACATGAGTCTCGACGTTTCATATTCATGTGATGTCAGAAGAGACGCTTCAAGGCCAAAAACAAGCAAATACAGCGGCCCACACGCTCGCAAAACACACAACAACACCTGCAGAATCCTGTCGTTTGGCGAGAGGTGAATTCTATCTGTTTTACTCTATTGACCATGTTTTTTGATTGATGAATTGTGTTGTTTTTGTTGTGACATATTGCTCATGGCTCAACTCATGGACAGAAAGCCAGTCCTGATCTCGGATCAGCTCTTGAATTCTGTGAGACTCTTCAGATGAAAGCAGCCGCGATCAGAACTTCAGGATGAAAGAGAATCAGAGAAAACCCGATTACACGCGTACATCATGTTCACCATGTTGATCTGATATTTATCCAACAAATGACAGAATCTCAAGACGTCTTTTCAGCATGTTCACTGCGTTCAGCCTTGAGTTTAATAAAACCCTCAGCAGTCCAGGATTCGCTTTCTTCTTTTCAGACCAGAAGATCTTCTGCTGCTCTTTCTAAAGAGAAGAGAAAACCGCACCCACACATAGGGCTGTGCCGATAAACGATATCATATCGAATCGCGATAGAATGTATTTCAAAAAACGATGATAAGCTATTGTCATTTTGACTCGATATGGATTAATTTTACAGTCTAACAGAACGCAGAAATAAACGCAATAACTGTCAGTCAGCGTGCAGCTTTTATCATGCGCGTCAAAGTACAAAGTCCATTTCATACTGCACTTGGCAAAGAAAACTCGACACGAGGAGGAAAACATGACTGGAAGCGGAAACAAAGGTGAAACTAACCTCGAGTTGTCATCACGCGGTTTATAAAGTGTCTTATTTTTTTTCTCGCAATCGCCGGTTAAACAAAACAAACTTGAGGCGCAATTGCAAGCGAGTTACTTTGAAACTCGAGCACAAACGTTTTTATATCCATCGTTAACATATCTGCTAACATGAGCTGGTGCATATGAAACAAACCAGCGCTGCCCTGTACAGATTAGAGATGTAATGAAGTGAGTTTGTGTGCACATTAAAATATTGAACCTTGTATGTAAGATGCTTGCATGATTAAAGAAATGTACTACAGTTTATGTGAGATGTCTTTTTGAAAGACTAAGGTTCACTGAATGCATTGAATGAATCCCACTGCTCGAGCAAGACATTATTGCAGCGTTATGTATGTGCGCAGGTGCTGAGCCAATAGCGTTCGAATGTACACAGTAACGGAGCCCTTTCATTGGTTGAATGTACTGAATGAACACTCCTTTACTTAACGAGTCAATTGAGTCAAAATGAGAGTGAATGAACTGGTACATGTTGTTTATGGCCTAATATCCTCTGTGTTGCAGCAGTGCGTTCATTTAATTGAATTTTAACTGGTTAAAGGTTAACTTCTGTTAATAAACTGTATTTAAAATAGATTCTTATAAATACAGTTTTTTCATTAAATATACATCGAAATACTGTAAATATCGTTATCGATCAATATAGAAAAAAACTATCGAGTTTACTTTTTTGCCATATCGCCCAGCCCTACCCACACAACTCCTGAAATAAACAAACACTTAAACCTGAAACAGGAAGTGCTTCTGGTTTACATCTGCAGCGCTTGATAAAAACAGACACCAGTGAGACATCTATGTGTTTATATCTATGCTATCTGCTCAACACACAAACGTATGAGAGCTGTACTGAACTGTCTCCGCCTTGTTGTATTTCTGTAGAAGAATGAAACGTGTACATTTGCGAATATCAATAACATATTGATACATTTATTTGGATTACTTGTTTCGAATCCAACAAAAGCCTCCTGAATTCATCCAGTCAGCATCATTTCTGTTGTGTGTCTGTCTGCTGACGCCAGTTTTGTGTTCTTAGACAACTTCTGCTGATGTGTCATAATCTCTCACCAAATCTTCTCTCTCTCTCTGTGTGGAACTCAACACATGGTGATTGCATTCATTTCAATTCTTGGGTGAAACTGAAGTCCATTTCTCTGGAACTTCACATGTTCTCACCTATTAGATCAGGGC
Source organism: Triplophysa rosa (assembly GCF_024868665.1). Classification (NCBI taxonomy): domain Eukaryota; kingdom Metazoa; phylum Chordata; class Actinopteri; order Cypriniformes; family Nemacheilidae; genus Triplophysa; species Triplophysa rosa. The sequence goes on from NC_079905.1 coordinate 739,077, forward strand.
AGGGTTCAATTTCTTCCTGCCCATTATTGAGACACACACTTTCCGCTGACGCAGACACATCAGAGGAGAAACTGCGCAGACACGTCAGTGGAGAAACGGCGCAGACACGTCAGTGGTGAAATGCACAGAAACGTCAGTGGAGAAACTGCGCAGACATGTCAGAGGAGAAACGGCGCAGACACGTCAGAGGAGGAAATGCACAGACATGTCAGAGGAGGAAATGCACAGATACGTCAGAGGAGGAAATGCGCAGACATGTCAGAGGAGGAACTGCGCAGACATGTCAGAGGAGGAACTGCGCAGACACGTCAGTGGAGAAACTGTGCAGACACGTCAGAGGAGGAAATGCACAGATACGTCAGTGGAGAAACTGCGCAGACATGTCAGAGGAGGAACTGCGCAGACACGTCAGTGGAGAAACTGTGCAGACACATCAGAGGAGAAACGGCGCAGACACGTCAGAGGAGAAACGGCGCAGACACGTCAGAGGAGAAACGGCGCAGACACGTCAGTGGAGAAACTGCGCAGACATGTCAGAGGAGAAACTGCGCAGACATGTCAGAGGAGGAACTGCGCAGACACGTCAGAGGAGGAAATGCGCAGATACGTCAGAGGAGGAACTGTGCAAACATGATAGAAGTTTGAGGCTGTTATGGGATATGAATGAATTTTAGCGTCTCTCTGATGCGTTTCATCATTTATTCACCACACCAATAAGAATGGAAGAAAGATGACATTTGTAAAGGTCACACACACACATAAAAACAGCTGAACACACAGTGTTTGTGTGTATACTGTATGTGTATACTGTCACCTATAGACATATATAATTGAATTCAGTAAATTCTACTTCCTGTCATTTCAAGATTGAAAGATTTTTTTCGGGGGGGGGGTAAAATGATGATATTTGTCTCACAGTCATAGCATACAGTATATCTAAAGCATCTAAGCATTAGAGAAGCGAAGCAGTCGTGGGTTTGATGATTATAAATGCACACTCACGTACATGATTGACAGATAAAAGAGCACATGAACAGATATTCACAGAGGTCGATATGACACATTCATTCGTTTCACAATTTCCAAGTTCAAGCGAATGGTTTAAAAAATATGACATTGATTTTGGTGCTTTTCAAAAAGGAAAACGGCGGAAAATTGTGTGAATCAAGCTCAACTTTAAAAGCTATTGATTTTTGAAACAATTGCTGTAACGCCATGATTTTTGAGAAAACTTAAGAAAACATGTCAATGTGACCCACAGGCTCTAGTGTTCCATTATTCAAGTGCTTTTATTTCCTTTATTGATGTGAAAAAAGCCACTTCAGAATGACTCAACATGAGGTGATTGAAACTGTCTGCTGTACTCACTTAAGACGGTTTTGACTGCATCCAGTCTCTCTGAAAGCACATGAGACTGTGTGTGTGTCAGTGTGTGTGCGACTGCGTGCATGTGAGTGTGTGTTAGAGCTGGGCGATATATCGATTTTTAAGATATATTTTTTCAACGCGATGCGGGATTAGACAATATCGTTAATATGGATATGGGGTGTGTTCAACTTGAAGCGGCTCTGTGGTGTCTGACATGCGCAGTACCCGTGCGCAGAGTGAGCGGAGCACTCTCGCTCTGCGCGCGAACTGGATTTCAATTGACATGTTTTAAACAAGTGGTGTGCAGCTGTATGCAGGGTTTTTCCTGCATAGAGAAATTGGAGGCAGCCGCATCAGGCTCTCGCCAAAATTATGCTGCGAGTCTTCACAAGAAATGCTGCGTGCATTTAACAGACTGTCATTTGTAACTGCAGTTGCGACATTACGCCACAGTGGAGGCGCTGTTTCGTTATCAGCACACTGAGGCGCTAAAAAGAGATGCAGAACAAGAGCCGCCTGTGTTTCAAGGCTGTTTGTTTTGAATCCAAGAACGTTTAATATCTTTAAATTTCTTAAATGAACATGACGTACATCATTGTAATGTCTTTAGCTGTGCAGTTGGATCGTTGAATCAGCGTATACTGTACACAGCGAGTTCGCCAGTATGAACGCACATTGTGTTCAGAACGACTCGCACACGAATGACTCATTTGAACCGATTCATTTAAACTATTGAACTTTTCAGTCACTAGTGAATATAAGAGATCCTTGAATCATTTAAAGTGAACCACAGAGAATGCAAGATGTGAACGAGCTTTGCTCATTTAGTAAGACTGGTTAATTCAGTTGGCTATTGTGGGCTGAAAAGTTGAAAATGATAAAAATGCTTTATTTGATAAAAAACATTTCTGTTTGGTTGAATAAAAGTAATGTTTTATATAACTTAATAATTGTCATTTTTATATAATTTTGTTAGAACTTTTAATATGTCAAATTCAAAGTCACTTTGGTTAAGCCACTTAAAGGTACGGTAGGCATATGTGACCATGGACAACAAAACCAGTCTTATGGGTCAATTTTTCAAAAAGCTGAATAAATAAACTTTCTATAGATATGTGAGTTGTTAAAATAGGACAATATCTGGCTGAGACAACTCTGGAATCTGAGAACGCAAAAAAATCAAAATATTGAGAAAATTGCCTTTGAAGTTGTTAATCAGGGGCACTGTGGCAGACCATCCACTCACAAAAATAAAGTTTTATATATTTAAGGTAGGAAATTTACAAAACATCTTCATGGAACATGATCTTTACTTAATATCCTAATGATTTTTGGCATAAAAGAAAAATCGATAATTTTGACCCACACAATGTATTTTTGTCTTTTACTAAAAATGTTCCCGTGCTACTTAAGACTGGTTTTGTGATCCAGGGTCACATATGTGTGTGTGTAAAAGATCAGGATGGCACCACCGCCGCCTCATTTTGAGCCAGGAAAAACCCTGTGTATGTTTTCAAATAGGGAAAAAAACCCTGTCATTGAATTTCTTTTCACAAGCCATTTTAGTAAAGGTGATTGTGACATCTCACATGAGGCTTTGACTTGCTAGTAAACATTTATTCCACTTTGTACAAAATATCGATATACATATCGGATACCGCCTTTCATCAAAAAAATACAGAGATATGAATTTTGGTCAATATCGCCCAGCCCGAGTGTGTGTGCGTGCTTGTGTGTGAGTAGGTGTGTGTGTGTGTGTGACATCTGACTGAAACACACACGCTGACACACAGTGACACCCCCCTCAATGATGTAATTGAATAATTTCAATTTGACATTTAGATGGAACTATTAGCAGCTTTTTATCATTACGACTTGACATTTAAACAATGTTTTCTAAATGAACAGCACATTATCAGCTCCTGTTAACTCGTCTGACCTGTATCATGCAAATGAATTACAAGACTGAAATGAGCAAAGAATGAGACAAGAGGAGTGCAGCGGAGATAAGATGAGCGTCCTTTACGAGTACAACGACACTTATGAAATCAGCCTCTTTTCTCAACTTGTGCTCGGTTGCCACAGTAACGCTGTCACTCTAGTGATCGGGGTGTGGAGGGCTCTGAGGCTCCGCCCACTTTCATTTGCGTTAAAGTGTGACCCTGTGACCTTCTGACCTTCACGAGTGATGCGATGGTTGTGAAACTGATGCAATCTCATTACAGCTGCTGTCCCATCATCTGCTCTACACACAGGTTTCATTCCATCTCTCTCCTTCGCTCGCCCCGGGGGTCTCTTCTGGATCCAGAACACACTGGTTTAACTCGCTGGATTCACCTGAATCGGTTCGGTTTCAGGGTTTGTTTGGAGAGATCAGCCTCCTCCTCCTCTTTAACGTCTTCTTTTAAATCCAGACAACAACAAAAAACGTTGTTAATAAGTTTGTGTTTGACTTTATGAAACGTGTTCTCTCAGCACGACGCCAAACACGCCAGCATGAACACATGCATTACAACTGACTGACACCACAAAGCTCACGTTCAGAATAAAACAGTTCAAAGAGAATTCATCTTCATTAGCGCTAATGCTCATCTGCTCCAAACAACTGTCACAAACTCTGATAAATGACATCATGAGACGAGCGAGAGACACAGAGAGAACAGATATGGACTGCATCTGAAGTTCTGTTCTGTACGGCAGCATGAAGACCTTGAGACGCACACAATGAGTTCTTCACAAAAGAGATTTCACCTCTGTACTACACAACTGTGTGTGCCTTCTAGTGGTCACGTGAGCACACATAATCGCTGTTATAGAGCCACAGAAGCGCTGGAAATTCTCTTGTTATTGAATAACTCAAGGCAGTTCCAACATTATCACAACAGACAGAGAGAGAGAGTCAGTGTGTTTATTTACATACACTTCATTTGATATTTCATTCTGGATTTTTTCTTTTACTTGGCACCTTATTTTAATTTCACTTTAATGTTTGTACTTATTGTATGTCTTTTGTTATATGTTCAATACTTTGGCAACACACAATCATGGAAATAAAGTATCTTGAAATTGAGAGACAGAAAGATAGAGAAAACACTCCGAACCCTTCAACACGAGACCTTGAGAGACAATGTAAAAGACACACGAACGCACACACACACACACACGCACGCACGCACGCACGCACGCACACACGCACACACACACACACATCCCCCCACACACACGCGTCTGGTTGACTATCTCCGTGGGGACAGTCCATAGGCGTAATGTTTTTATACTGTACAAACTGTATATTCTATCCCCTATCCCTAACCCTATCCCTAAACCTAAAGATCATAGAACACTTTTTGCATTTTTAGATTTGTAAAAAATATTGTTCTGTACAATTTATTAGCTTTTGTGCCCATGAGGACCTCAATTTTGGTCCCCACAGTGACACGAGTCCCCATGTGTTGGTGTGTATTCAGGTTTAGGTCCCCACCGGGATATACAAACATGAACACACACACACACACACACACACACACACACACACACACACACACACACACACACAACACACACACACACACAACACACACACACACAACACACACACACACACACACACACACACAACACACACACACGCACACACACACACACACACACACACACACACATGAACACACACGCACACACACACACACGCGCACACACACACACATGAACACACACACACGCGGACACACGCACACGCACACACATCCTGAGACTCGCCTGAACCCATCAGACCTGAAATCTGTCTGTGAGACACAACGTTTGTCTTATTCTAATAACCAAATGTAAAATCTTGCCAACAGATCAAACTAAATGTAAGATTAGCAAAGAAGCGTTACCATGGAGACACTCCTGAAATCCCCCACAATCCACCTCAAACTCACATTCTGATGTGACACGCCCATATATTCCCATCCAATTAATTCATGAATAAAATAACATCTGAAGACTTCTAACAATGTGATGTGAGAAGAGGTTATGTCAACTCTGTCATGAATAGAATGTGTGCGTGTACTCGTGTCTTTATAGAATAAACGACCTCACATATGCAGACATGTAGAAGCACAGGTTCAGATCACATTGACCTGCTGTATGTGTGTCACGAGCGAGGACACAGAGTTTCTGTCAGAGTTCTTCTGGAAAACAGACCGAGCCGCTTTTATAAAACCTCATCAAGAGAAAAAACATCAATCACGGCGACTCGCGCAAACGTCCTTTGTGTTGCCCACAAAACTACAGCGCAGACAGATAAGAGCGCATACCTCCTGAAAAATAATTCACTTTCAAGGGTACAAGGCTTTTTTCTCCGTACATTTGTATTTCTTTGTCGTCGGACTTCCATTAAGCTCAACGCAGAGATAAAGAAACCACAGACACGGACCAGAATTAACCAACCCCATTTCAACAATCTACACGCGTGTTAAGCATGTAAACTATAAAGTAACGGGACAAAAGTGTCATTAAGGTTTGTGAATAGAGGACTGAATCAGACATTACGCTAAAAGCCTTAGTAATAATGCATGTGCTGACGGAAAACATCATTTGTTTTTGAGTTTGTTAAATGTCTGAATTCCTTCAGAGAGAAACACAAAAAAAGAAGTTTAGTTAGTGACCGAGCTTTAATAGTCTTAAAAACATGTCTTGTGTAGCCTCAAAGGTTGAATTTAAAAAAGCTTCAACATTGACAACGGAAAAACTTCAAACAAAAAAAGAAGCATTGTAACACTCACACGCACACACAAGCACTCACACACACTCACTCACACACACTCACACACACTCACTCACACACACTCACACACTCACACACACTCACTCACACACACNCGGCCGCCTCGGCCGTCGAGTCCCGTGCACTGTCTGCTTCCCAGCAGCCCTGGTCCTCTTCGACGCCCTCCAGCTCTGGCGCCCCCCACTCAGGCGCCCCCCCCCTTAAGGAGACAGCGAAGAGGAGACCATCGCCCCATCAGCAGCCGCGGTGAAGCAGCCCTCATGGGAAGACCTCAGGGGGATCGAGGCTACCATTGGGCCTGACCCCAGCCACATCGCAGGGAAGTCGGATAGGGATGGATCCTGCCCCGTATCTCCATCTGCTGGCCCCCTCCGGGGGGCTAGCGCCAACTTACTCTCTAAAAGGAGAGTTTCCTCTCTCTCTGGGTTACCACAGCCGCTCTCACCCTCTGCACGATGGTGAACGGCAAACTCGACGTTGCGTCATGGCGAAGCGCAATGTCGAGTATAAACACCAGCCCTCAGCACTCTCAGTCAGACAGTGCGTTGAGCTGCGCAGTCGCCAGGCAGGAAAAACAGCAGAGCCGATCTCCTCCCCGGGGGACCTCCCCCGGCAAGGAATCCGTACTGCTAGCCATCGAACCAACCCCCGGGGGGAAGATGAAAAAGATCATACCTTTAGTACCCGTCTCATTTCTGGGAGCCTGTCCGGCTTCCCAGGCTGTCGTGCTGGCTAGGGAAGACGATCCGTCTCGGCTACGCGATCCAGTCGCCTCATGCCCACCAAGTTCAGGGCATCCGATATACGTCAGTCAGAGGCTAGGATGTTCCGGTACTTCGGGCCGAGGTCACCACCCTTCTGGTGAAGGGAGTGATCGAGCCCGTCTCACCAGCCGAGATGTTCAAAGGGTTTTACAGCCTGTACTTCATTGTCCACAAGAAAGGCGGGGGGTTGCGCCCTATCTTGGGTCTGTGTGTTCTGAACAGGCACCTACACAATAGCTGCCTTTCAGGTTGATCAAGCAGAAGCACATCCTGACGTCCGTCAGGTGTCAGGACTGGTTCATGGCAATCGACCTGAAGGACACGTACTTCATGTCTCGATCCTCCCTCGACATCGGCCGTTCCGACGGTTCGCGTTCAAGGGACGGGCATATCAGTACAGAGTCCTCCCCTTCGGTCTGTCCCTGTCTCCACGAGTCATTACGAAGGTCGTGGAAGCCGCCCTCCTTCCCCTTTAGGAAGGAGGTGTGCGGGTACTAAACTATCTCGACGACTGGGTCAGTTTGGCGCACTCTCGAGATCTGTTGTGTACACACAGGGACCTGGTGCTCCGGCACCTAGATCGGTAGGGCTACAGGTCAACTGAGAAGAGCAAGCTCTCCCCGGTGCAGAGCGTCCTCTTTCTCGGTATGGAACTCGACTCTGTCCTCATGAGCGGCCCCGCTCACCCCCCGCGGGGGCGCGAGACCCGCGACGAGGAAGCACGCGCCCACGCGGCCTCCCAGAGGCAGTGCGACAACAGAGCGCGCCCGATCAGTGTTGAACTGCCTGAGGCTCTCAGACAGTCAGCGGTCCCCCTGAAACTTTCAGAGGCTCCTGGGATACATGGCATCCTCGGCGGGGGTGGTCCCCCTCGGGTCGATGCACATACGACCGCTCCAACAGTGGCTACAGCGTCAAATTCCTTGGAGAGAGTGGCACACCGGCAGCAGGCGTATGGTCACACGCTTTTCTGCCTACACACCCTAACCCCCTGCTCTCCATGACCTTCTTGCGGACAGGGGTCCCCTTTGGGATGCCTCCCTGCAAGGTTGGGGTGCCGTGTGCAACGGGCAAGCAGTGTCGGGGCGATGGACGGGCCCCCGCCTGCGTTGGCATTTCAACTGCCTAGAGTTGTTGGTTGTGCTACTTGCATTGAGGAGGCTACTACCTCTCGTGCAGGGCAAGCACGTGCTGGTCCGGTCGGACAGCACAGCTGCTGTGGCGTATATCTTTCGCTCACGGCAGCTAACATGACTCGCCCGGCGCCTCCTCCTCTGGAGTCAGCAGGTAATCAGTTCCCTGCGAGCCACACACATCCCGGGCATCCTGAACCAGACAGCCGATGCGCTCTCTCGTCAGTCGACGCCTCGCGACTCCATCCCCGTGCAGCCGTCTCACAGGTGGTCCTGTTGCCTCCCCGGACTCCACCCATTGTCCGCTTTGGTACTCCCTGTCCGAGGCAACGCTTGGCACGGATGCCCTTGCGCTCAGCTGGCCGCGGGACAAGCGGAAGTACGCTTCCCCCCAGTGAGCCTCATTGCACAGGTCCTGTGCAAGGCCAGGGAAGAGGAGCATCAGGTGGTACTAGTTACGCCCCTTTGGCCTAACCAGGACTTGGTTCTCGGAGCTGAGGCTCTGACAACAACTCCCCCCTGGCCGCTCCCCCTGGCGAACTGCTTCCCCAGGGGAAGGGGCACGTTACGGCATCCCAGGCAAAACCTGGTCTCCATGTCTGGACGGGACGTCACTCAGGCTAGGGCTTCGGCCACTGGGTGGCTATACGCCCATAGGTGGCGCCTCTTCTCGTCCTGGGGCTCTTCTCGGCGAGAAGACCCGGAGTTGCTCGGTCGGGTACGAGCTGTCCGTTCCTCAAGAGAGACTGGGGAGTAACCTCTCCCCCTCCACACTGGGAATGTATGTAGCCGCTACGGCCGCTCATCATGACCCAAGTGCTGGGTAGCCTCTGGGACAGCACGACCTGGTCATTAGGTTCCTAAGGGGCGTGAGAGGGTGACCACCTTATCCGCGCTCCGTACCCTCTTGCAACCTAAGTGGCGGGCCTCAAGAGGCCCCGCCCCCTTCGAGCCTCTCCGGGTTGCCGCTCTTTCTCAGTCTTGATAAAGACGGCTTTCCGCATGGCGCTCACCTCCAAGAGGGTACGGGATCTGCAAGCACCCTCCGTGTCCACAAGATTGCCTACAACTCGGGGCCGGGATTCTCACGTTATCCTGAGACCCCGCCCGGCTACGTGCCCAAAGTTCCCACCACTCTCCCGAGAGACCAGGTGGTTAACCTGCAGGTGCTCCCCACCGGGGAGGAAGACCCATTCTATCCGTGTTGTGTCCAGTACGCGCACGTCACCTCTACTTGTACCGCACGCAGAGCCCAGAAGCTCTGAGCAGCTCTTTGTCTGTTTCGGAGGTCAGCAGAAGGGAGGGCTGTCTCCAAACAGAGGCTGGCGCACTGGATCGTGGATGCCCTCGTTAGGGCATACCGATCTCATTTCGCCCCTGCCCGTTGGCAGTGAGGCACACCCCTCATGGGCACTGGCTCAGGGCGCCTCTCTGGCAGACATCTGCAGAGCTGCAGGTTGGGCTATGCCCAACAACTCCGTGAGGTTCTAATACCTACGCGCGGAACCGGTGTCAGCCCGCATCCTGGCAAGGTGTGGGACCGGCAGCTGGTAGGGCGTACGCCTGCGAAAGCCCTTCCCCCTTCCTTAGGGGGATCAGCGGCTATTACGCCTCCCCTCTTTCCCCCACTGGGTAAAGAACAGGCATTTTATCCATCACTAAGCACCCTTCCAGGGGACAGGCTGGGCAGAGCAGCCCTGCCCCCTTAGGCCGGGGAACAGTTGAGTTATCTCCCAGATGGCTCTAACCGGACCTAGTGCTCCAGACGTGGTAACCCCCCCCTCCGTGGGCTGTTCCGTCTGATGTATCCTCATGAATGGTTCCCACCTTGGCAACCCATGACCTCCCCAGGTGGACTCCCACCTTGCGGTTAACTCCTGCAGTCCGCACATCCTTCCCATGAGTTCTCCCCTGATGGTGAGAACATGTGGTGTCTCCACTAATTCCTCCCTATGGTAGGTAGTGGCCTCTGCAGCGTTTTTCCCCCAGGGGGGAATAATGCTTACCCATTGGCCCGTACGGTGCCGGGCGGCTTCTCGCCATTTAGAGAACTAGGCCTCCACCCGTGACGGCCGGTGACAGGGGCTTCCCAACTTTGTGTAAAGCTCTGGGTCCCCCTTCCGCTCCACTGGAGGGTCATAATTTCGCGTTAGCGTCTTCGTCTGACTCGCCCAGGCCAGTCAACGTCGCTCCGCAGAGATTGTGACGTGTGTGCTGTGGCGTGTGTGCTGTGGCTGTGGCGTTTTCCATAGGAACCCCATTCTGTCGGTTCGACACAATGTCGAGAGACCGACAGAAAGGGAACGTCTTGGTTACGGATGTGACCTCGGTTCCCTGATGGAGGGAACGAGACGTTGTGTCCCTCATGCCACAACACTGGCCGCCCACCCCAGCGGTCGGGGGAGGATGCTTTAGGCTCCTCATACCAAAGGTGAATGAATGAGCCACGCCGGCTTCCCTCTTATACCCGGACATCCGGGGAGGAGCCCGTCATGCAAATTTCATTCGCCAATTTTCATTGGCCTTTTCGAAATACTCAGAAGATGATAGGTTCTCAAGACAAACCCCATTCTGTCGGTTCGACACAACGTCTCATTCCCTCCATCAGGGAACCGAGGTTACATCCGTAACCAAGAAGTTCTCAGGGAATATCCCTTGTTCCTTATTCCTCTATACACTAGTTCCTATCGTATAAATGTATGACTGGATGTTTGTAAATTCAAAACGTTCAAAACTTTAGTTCGGTAAATGTCCCTTTCATAGTTTACAATTTTATATTTAGATCAGTAAATGTCACTAATTACTATTATATATGCTGTTTTACTGCAATAATGTGAATGTTCTATTTTCCTTCTTTATATTTCTAAGGTTGGTATATGCTGTTGGGGAGTTCAACATATTCTCTCAAATTAAATAAACATTTCTAGATCCATATTTGTTTTAAAAAGTCAGAAGCATCTCTTCTGTTACCCGATGGCTCCTGTCAGGTGACAGTAGAGGTGGGTGGGAACATAACTATGAATCCTCCTTAGGCTAGACTGTCTCGTTTCGGTTCGACCTTTTGTGGATTTCAGTGTCCATCCGCATCCCTCAAAGTATTAGAACTGGGACGCAGCATGAGTTTATTTTTCTTATCCCTTTGTGTCACATTTTCTTGTGAGATCCAGACTCTCCTGACAGTAAAGCTGCCCACGTTTGGATCAATGGCATTATCAAAATGTTCTGCAACTTAACACATTTAGATGCAATAATAAGCACATACTATACTATTATCCCTAAAACTTAAAATACAATTATTCCAGGTGCTACTGTATAGTGTATATGACTAACAGATATGGGGAAAGTCCTGCAAATATTGTGTTGTTCCTGATCTCCCTGTCTTATAAACAAGAGGCTGCACATTCCTTCACAAATTCTTCTGAACGTAATACAGATAGTAGAGAGAGACAAAAAGGTACACCAGCAGACGCCTTAAAGGCTAGACAACAAGAATATGTCTTGGGTCAGAAAAGGGTTGGGCAGTGGCCATGACAACAAAAACGATGATGGTTATGGTGCAAGAAGCCTTGACTAACATTGGAAGTGGACCTCAGGGAAAAGTAAAATTAAAAACATGATATAAATTTAATACGAAGTTTAATATGGTAGCCACAGGAAACATAAAAATTGTAGGCAAAAACAAAGCACTGTTTATGAAAGGGGATGGGAGGTATGTTATTGTTGACGGAAGAATTTTAAAGAGTCATGAACTTTAAACTATTTCTTTGATGGTTTTGGTTATCCATTATTTTATAGAATGCCTGGTGAAATGTATTCTGCTGAAATGTATTCAGCAGAATTATGCTATTCTGCTGTTTATATAGGTTTAGCTTTGAAATTAGAAAAATACATCAACGAGATTGTCGTCCTTTTTATTTAATTAAAAGTCAGTGTTTTCCAAATGATTAAATCTTTCATCCATGCAAAAGATGCATCAAACTACTCACAATTTGTAATTAACTTTATCCCATTTCTAATTGTAAAGAAAGAAGGAAATAAACATTTTTGCATGGCCCATGCAACATTTCCAAGACCACCAGAGGTTTCAGTTGGTTCAAAATTGTATCTTAAAGTGATAGTTCACCCAAAAATGTCTGTCATCATTTACTCACCCTCTTGTCATTTCAAACCTGTCTGACTTTCTTTTTTCATCAGAACACAAAAGAATATATTTTGATGAAAGTTGGTACTTCTATTGTATGAACACAAATCGAATGTAAGTGAATGGGGGCCAGTTAACAACATTCTTCAAAATATCTTCTTTTGTATTCTGTCGAAGAAATAAAGTCATACATGTCTGAAATGGCAGGAGGGTGAGTAAATGATGCCAGAACTATCCCTTTAAATGGCTATCTTTGATAGCTTTCCTGTGGCTTAGTGGTTAGAGCATGTCGCTAGCAACGCAAAGGTTATGGGTTTGATCCCAGCGGGTTGCACATAGTCAGAAACAAATGTATAGTACAATGCAATGTAAGTCCCTTTGTATAAAAGTGTCTGCCAAATGCGTAAAAGTAAAAAACACATTGATTAATTATTTTAAAAAAACATTCATGCACTGGTTTTTGAACAAATACATGCATACCATTGAAGCAATCACAGAATCAAGGCTGTTTTGCTCTTCTGTTGTTATTATCTTGTTTGACACAATATCAATCTCACCAGACCCCAATGTCAAGATTTATCTACATAAGGAAATACTGGAATAAACATTCTGTGTCCTCCACCCCAAGTCAAATGATAAAGAATAAATGCTAAAGGTTTCCTTTTAAACCAGCTATGTCATATAACTTCATACTTACTTAAACATGAAGCCATATTTGCTAAAATGAAGATAATTTTAAATCCATTTTGGATCATTTTAAGTATTGCGCTGCCTCCAATTCTCTCATGCTCAACTCAATTTGCAATAACTTTAATTTTGCATGCTTTTGGGGGACGCTTATCACATAAATCTTGTCATTATTACAATGAATACGATAATATGCCATCTGTGTAATAAAGTGTGGTTATTGTGTTCTGTGACTTGGGAATGTGGATGGAAGTCGATGTGCCAAACTTGATTCAACACTTGACAACGTTCCTCAGTCGTATCACCTTGAGCGCCTTGGGTGGAGATAAATATTATAATTGATTTCAATGAAACATGGATTCATATTCTGTGTATGGTGCAGTAGAGTCGCCTTGTAATACCACAGGAATGAGAAACTCATCTCTTTAACTAGCTTTGCGGCCAGCTTCTAACTAATTCACTGAAGATTGAAAGTCGAAACCAGGACTTCTCTCGTGTTTTAAGGCAGGTTACACAAATCAAGGGTGAGAAAATGAATCACCCGCATGCCAAATGCGTACTTGCCTGTTCAGAATTAATTGTGACACTTGTGTGACAAGGGTGATTATTATTGCTTCGTTTCTCCACACAGACACTCCCAGAGACAGCTCGAGCGCTCTCAGCAGAAAGGTTTGATTTTTTAGGGGTTTTTTGGTCAAAATGTAGTTTGCATTAGAAATAGAGGTGTATCACAGCCAATACAAAATGCATGACTCTAACGTGCATACCACCGAACTGATTTCAGTTGCCAAACACATGTGGACTGATGAAGGAATGCAAGGTGGGAAGGGTAAGTTCAAGAGATAACTTTTTGCTCAGTAGTAATCAAACCTTCGCAGGTGCTCTAGAGGTGGCCTGAAGCTGGAAGAACCTGGAATATACTGTAAGTGGAACACTGGTAACCAGCCTGATTTAAGGCTTTTCCAAATATGATGGAGAGCTAGGGGGAGCCTTTTGTAAGACCATATTTTGCTGCAATTTATTACAACACCTCCTCCCTACAGTACTCTGGAGTGTTGGGGGACTCCAAGAGGAGCCATTGATAAAACAAATCTTTTCACTATCACACAGGAGCACACAGGCCCGGAAAGCAAAGAAACACCTGACGACAGCTGAAAATGATACAGCCTCAGTTCCTTTAAATATAAAGTTTCACCTCTATAATGTGTCACACATGGCGCATCTATGGGAACTGGAATCATATAAATGATCCCACTGTAATTGTTTAAAATGTACTCATTTATTTTCTTTAACATTTTTTTAAACTACTGGGAAAATGGTTTGGATTAGAATAGGCCAGGGCCATGCACAGGGGGTGGCCCGGTGGCTGGGGCCACTGCCCCTCTGCCCTCATCATCTTAGGTGCCCCTCTCAACCCCACCTGCGGGCATGCATCCATTCAAGATCCCCGCTTAAAGACATTATTAACACTCAGCGACACATCCGCCCCGTGTTTTCCCGATCGCTCCCCAGTATCACTCACAGACAGTCTCTGTCGGAAAGCTGGAGTGAAGACGACAGTATCAGACGTTCATCCCATCACTGTAAGGACATTATCCACATTACAGACAGTGCTTGATAAGCAGAATAAATAATTTGATAGTTTGTTTTTTCTATCTTTGTTGGTGATGTTTTGCTCCTGGTTTTCTATTATTGGTGCTAACTGCTAACAACTTGAACAAAATATCCATTCTCATAAGAAAATTAGAATTCTTGTCAAATCTATATGTATCGATCTCATATAAATAACACCGAATTTGCTGTTATTGGCACACTTTGTAGAAAATGCCTTCACAAAGCTGACAGTTTGTCACACTGTAACTGCCGTGCAGTACATTTCCCCTTATCTATTTTCTTAGTTGAAACCAGTAATCTATAACATATATCATATAAATGACATTTTATTGAGACCATATTAATAGTAGCCCAGATAGCAGGAGTGCATGTGAAAACCGTTGAATTGTTTGTTAATGTTAATGCATCAATATTTCCCGTAGCTCATTGGTTAAAGCATGGCACTATAGCAATGCCAATGTCATGGGTTCGATCCAAGGGATTGCACATACTCAGAAACAAATGTATAGTATAATGCAATGTAATTCACGTTGGATGAAAGCGTCTGCCAAATGCATAAATATAAATATCGCTTTTGCACCTGCAAATAATGTTGAAAAATTATTGTGAAAATGCTGTATTGGCTACTATAAATGTTTTAAGAGTTGTACCTTAACATAGCACAACATAAAATATAGTTCCCTTTAGAGGGAACTACACTGCGTCATGGAATGACTCTATGGGGGAACGCCAGCAGCGTGACGCGCGTGAAATTGTGTATGGATGTCGCTACCCGATCCGTCCCGGAAACACGATTTGTTCCACGCATGCGCGAAACTGACACCACGTCCGGTCGATACAATTTACGGCAGTTAAAAAAAAGTTCATTCCTTACCGGAAATTGTTTTTAAATAAACTCTTTATTGAACATTGCATTTAACATCAAAGACATAAAACACAGTACAATTTGTAATAGTTTGGAGAAACGTACGAGGGATACACTAGAATCCTGTTTAGAGCAGAAAATAGTGTTTTCTATTATTTTTTATGTTGCTTTTTATTTATTTTTTTAATACCAATGAAAATACAATATGACAAAATGTTAAATGTCAGGAGTGAGAAAAAGATTTTTATTTATAAAAAAGAGTTTTTTGTTTATAGTAAAACTAAAAGCTTATTTTTTATTAATGATTCTCTTCTTAAATACTTTTTTTGGCAAAATATGTAAAGGTTAATATGTGGCACAAATTGTTACCCCAATTAAATAATTGAAAAATTAAATACAAATGTTAACTATTAAGTTGAATTTTAAGACACCATTTAGTAAAGTGTGTTTTATTTATGTTATGCTCTACATATTTTAGCATACTTTAACAAATGTCTGTATTTAAGAAACACAGAATTTTCTGAATTAATTCAATTTATTTATTTATACATTTGTTCCTTTTCTTTAGTCATTCATTCATTCACTTACTACCTCCCTCCCTCCCTCCCTCCCTCCCTCACTCACTCACTCACTCACTCACTCACTCACTCACTCACTCACTCACTCATCTACTTAAATTGCTGATTAAGGAACATGACATTGACCTTTAGGCCGTGTTTATCAATACAGTATGCCAAAAAATGTTTCCATGTCTTCTTGATACTGAAATACAAACAAAAAGTCATCCTTCGCCTTGGAGAATTGACCCCTCAGGACCTTTCTGATGACATTTTGATGATCGTCCCTGTGCATCTGCAAACATACAGGCTCTGTCACCTCCCCATGCAATAAGTCTCTGTGACTTTGTACTCAGTCCCATGCTGAATGTAGGTCTGTGACAATGGCTGGCTGCTGCACCTGGTAAAGTAAAGACACAAGTTTGTATTCATGTATGTATATGTGCATGCATGTATATAGGCAGATATTCAGCATACATGCAACTGCTTACTGTACACTGTAAAAATGAAAGGTTCTTTGAGGAACCATTTGGGGTTCTTCACATTGCCACACCGGCGGAACCCTCAGGGGAAACTCAAGGCACCGCTTCACGAAGGGCGGTTCTCTGAGGAACCCTCAAGGCTTCTTGGGGATCCCTTTTATTAAAATGGTCTGGAACCATCTTGGGTGCTTCAAGGCACCATTTCACAGTTTATACTTGCTATTCACAATATTTTAATATGCAGAAATACTACTAAAAGCAAATACAAAGCAAACAGTTTATTGATAAACAACAACAATTTACATTGAATAAATATTCACAAAACAGTAAATATTGTACATCAATCAAATGTATAATTAATACTGTGTTGGTGATATTGTTATAAATGAAAACAACATCTTAACAAAACTAACCAAATAATTTGCCTTAACTTTAAATATAAATACAGAAATATTTCAGGTACTTTGTACAAATGTACAATTGTAAAAAAGTCCAGCAAAAAAGTAGTCTCTCATAGCAAGGCCTACACCCATGGTAAAGTTGTAATTTGCCAAAAAGCAAATCCTTGCGAGCAAGAAAAAAACAATGCTGTTCTCTCCAAATGGGTTTCCTGCGATTACCAGGTGGTGTGAGGATCCAAGTCAAAATAATTTCTATAGTGCATTTCACAATTTTGTATTGCTAAAGTAGATATGTATTTATGGCAAAAAGAGAACAGGAGCTGTGGCTGTTGGCCTTAGGTGTCCTAGGCAGTGCAAGTATGAGCATCAGGGCGGGCTGGAGCTGGGTCTGTTGGCCTTGGGTGTCCCTGGGAATAAGACATGGATACAAAAAAGAGGGATTAAGATAACGTCTCAAAACATTACATTTAATCATTTAGCACATCACAAATTGGTTTACAAATGTAACAATAAACAAAATATTACAATGCCTGTTAGTCACTGCTTTGGTCTATGGTTAAGGAGTACAGTAGGCTATTTATATCAACAATCCACTTTATTCCGATTTTTTCATTGTCAGTGATACGGTTGCACGGTGTTCCGGTGCTACGGTAGCATCGCGATGCTAAAGCTTCAAAATACCGGTGTAACTGACCCATGTTATGTGTAGTTCATGGGGTATTTTGTTGTGGTTTTTTGTGTATAATTTTGCCATTTGAGTTTGAGGACTTTTATTTTGACAGCCAAAGCTCGCAAAGTGATTATATAAGGTGCTTCACATTTCTGCGATTCAGATAAATGTTTGTGCACGGTTCGAGAGGAATGCAGAGTGCAGTGTGGATTTTTCCTCTTTTTCACTTTGATATTGTGCTTCTCACTGAAAGGGTTATAAGGTAAATGAATTGTTTGTGTGTGATACTATCTTATGATCAACAAATGTGAAGTGCCTTAGCATTGTGTTAGCAATGACATCGGCTTACTGTTTGATAATGTGTGTAATTAATGTCTGCCCTTGTGGTTGTGTTTGTTTCTTTTCATAGCTCTTACGATGTTTTTATGATTGTCAACGCATTAAAGAATTGTGGAAACAGCAGTTTACGAGTACTGACCATCAATTCAGTGGGGCAGCAACAGTAAGAGCTTGGCCAAATACGGGGACGACTGATGACTGCATCAAAGGCTGGTGTCCATGTTGACGGGTCTTTATTGAGCGAGTGTTCACGCGGAGCAGCGTAGCAAGCCGATCCTGATGGTCAAACAAGGTTTTTCAACGGTTAATTTCGGATCAAATTTGAGGATTAATCCGCACACTAAGGACTGCAAAGACTGCGTTCCTTTTAAGGTGACATTCATCCTTCAACATGATGTAAAAGGGTATAAAGGTGAAATAATTTTTATTAAGAGACATATTTATTAGTTTTTTCCATTTAAAGAAGGACTTTGAAACATTTAAAGACATTTAAAAGAGACTTCTGTATTTTAAAAACTGTTTTAAGGGTTATTTTTAGCTTAAAAACCTAATATTTATGTTTGACGTTATATGCTGTTTGGGGTTTTATAAATTACCTTGTAACTGGTTGTTAATTGGTTTTGTATAAAATGACAGAGTTACAGTGTCCATTTGACAACATTGAATGTGAAGGACGAGTTAATGGTCCCCAAGATGACATTCAGACATTTAATGTATATCAAAAACCAACAGAAAGTGTAGTGAGGCAACAACTAATAGAGGTAGCTGAGGGTAAAGGACAAAACTTGAATGAACTTAATAGTAGAATTCAAGAAGCATTAGTAGAATCCCAAAGCCCTCGGCGTTCAGTTCGCCCCCGAAATCCTACTGGGAAAATGGCTACATTACAAGAAGAGAATGCTCAGAAGAAGGAAAGAAGGTTAATTTCTGCATATGAGAAATGGAAAATGTTAGCACGTACGGCTAGAAATCAACTCAAGTCTGATCTAACTGAGAGTCAACTAGCATCTCTTATTGATATCTTGGAAAACGAGAAAGAGATCGTTATGCAGATCTATAAGGAAGTCAGAAATCTTGTCACACCATCTACAGGATTAAGACGTCGTATTGATGCCTGTGAAGCAGTAACATCAGATATAATAAAAATAGCCTATGAGAGAATATCAGGCCTTGATGAGTTTGACGAGAAACAGGTGAAACAACGTCTACAAGAACTGCTTGATTGTAGTTATGCTCGATCTATTTATGGTTCTACCGTTTCCAGAATTAGTCACAAACCCAGTTAACAGTTAAGCCATCATACTGTGTCTTCACATGTAGCATCGTGGCACGCTGATGCTGCCGCAGAACTTGCAGTATGAGAGGAAGAGTATTAGATATTAATGGAAGAAAACAAACAGAAGGAGAAAATTCTGGAATTAGAAGAAAGGCAAAGGAAGGACCTAGATGCTCAGAGACGTGAACTTGAGCGACTACAAGCTGAAAAGGATCTGAGAGTAGCGCAAGCTAGGTTTAAAGCTTATAATCAGATGGTAATACAAGAGATTGATAGCTCCTTGGTAGTTGGAGAACAGCATTGTCCATCTCGGAGCTCTTCTAATAAGCTTATTGATGAAACATCATCACCATCTCAAAACGATGTTCCTTCTCTTGTACAAGTATTGCATGACAGTATAAACCTGAACAGGCTGCCAACTCCAGAGCCCTTTGTATTTAATGGCGATTCCATCCAGTACATTGAGTGGAAGGCTTCCTTTGTGTCACTGATTGACAAAAAGAGTATATCTTCTGCTGATAAGCTTTACTATCTGAAAAGGTATGTGGGTGGAGCAGCACGTAAAACCTTGGATGGCACGTTTTACAGAAGTGATGATGAAGCCTATAAAGATGCCTGGAATAAATTAGATCAGAGATATGGGCAGCCATTTATCATACAACGTGCCTTTAGACAGAAATTGGCAAATTGGCTGAAAATTCAACCGAAGGATGCCGTTGGGCTCAGAGAGTTTTCAGATTTTCTTAATGCCTGTCATGATGCCATGCCCCATGTAGAAGGCTTACAAATATTAAACGATTGTGAAGAAAATCAGAAACTAGTTCAAAAGTTACCTGAATGGGCCGCCTCACGCTGGAATCGCCAAGTTACACAAATCTTAAGAGATAAGAAGTCCTTTCCGGCTTTTAAGGCCTTTGCAGCATTTGTTTCATTGGAAGCAGAAGTCGTTTGTAATCCAGTCACTTCTTCCTATGCTCTCAGTTTGGGATCTGCTGAAAAACGCAATGTTAAGGAAGGCAAAGGAAATAAGGTCAATGTTTTTAACACCCAGGCTGTTCTGGGTATGGATAAGCCAAGGGTTGTGAAGAAAAATGCAAAATCTTCCTGTTTATTTTGCCAAGATTCTAAGCATCAGCTTAACCATTGTCCCAAACTGATGACGAAGACACTTGAGGAAAGGAGGATATATGTAAAGGAAAACAATCTTTGTTATGGCTGTTTGAAACATGGCCATGCCGCAAGAAACTGTCATTATCGTCTTTTCTGCAATACATGCAAAGGAAAGCATCCTACTTGTCTTCATGATGATGGTTATACTAGGAGAGAAAGACCAGTTCCGAAAGCAAGATCTGCTCAAAATCCAGAAAATGAGTCTACAGCTGTTCTGTCGCTTAGTGTAGCAAGTGAGCGATCATTTTATACATCAATGGTTGTACCAGTATGGATATCTTCAAGTAACAACCCTAGTAAAGAGAAACTAGTATATGCCTTGCTCGATTCACAGAGTGACACGACTTTTATCGATCAAGAAGTAAGTAACGTCCTGCAAGCAGATAAAGTTCCTGTGAAGTTAAAACTAACTACCATGACCGGAAAAGACACTATAGTGAAAAGTGAAAGGGTTCAAGGATTTCGTGTAAGAGGTTATAGTTCTGCCACCTATATTGAACTTCCTCCTGTTTACACTAAAGAATGTATTCCAGTTAATCATGCACATATACCTACATGTGAAACTGCTAAACTCTGGAATCATCTTTCGGTAGTGTGTAATAAAATTCCTCCTCTGATGGATTGCGAGGCTGGACTGTTGATTGGGTATAACTGTGCTAGAGCTTTGGCACCAAGAGAAGTAATATTGGGAGACTATGATAGCCCATATGCTGTTAATACCGATTTAGGATGGAGCATTGTTGGACCTTCAACATCCCAATTTGATTCCTCTGGTGGCACAAGTTTTTGTCATCGACTTTGTGTTAAAGAAATGCCTCTATTGACTCCAGCAGATGCTATACACATTCTTGAATCTGATTTTAAAGACTCCAGTGATGACAACAAAACCTTTTCCCAGGATGATATTAGCTTTCTGAACCAACTAAGTGCGGGCATAAGGAAAAATGGCTCTGGACACCTTGAAATGCCTTTGCCCTTTAAGGAAAGACCTAACCTGCCAGATAATAAACAACTTGCCCTCGTAAGGCTTAACCATCTAAAGATGAAATTGCTAAAGGATCAAGGATATAAGGAACATTATGTGAAGTTTATGGAGGAGATTATTGAAAGAGGGGAGGCAGAAGAGATCAAAGATGAGGAGTCTGAAGGTGGAAAATGGTACGTTCCTCATCACGGGGTCTATCATCCCAAGAAATTAGATAAGCTCAGAGTTGTTTTTGACTGTTCAGCGAGATATAATGGAGTCAGTCTGAATGATACTCTTCTGCAAGNGTCACTTTTTTCTCTTAATACTTTTCTTATACGACAGGGGTGTTAAATACGACGAAAACAAATCAAATATAGATACTTGTCTTTTCACTCTCAGTGAAGCAAACGCGTGTGCACGTGCACTGTCTGTCTTCCTCTCGCTCTCGGAAAACTGCATATGCAGCTCAAGCAACGCCTTCAGATGAGATGCGTAAGAAATTAGTCCTACCAGCAAGTGCATTCCGGGACAAATACCATACAAATGTCTTGAGATAAAACATCGTAACAACGTCTTGTGGTGTTGTGACCGTGAAATAAGCCGAATAATTGACTCCGGTCCGTTCAATTATCGAAAGTTAATGCACACCCGAGGTGTAACGGCCACGACGCGAAGGTGTGCATTAACTTTCGATAATTGAACGGCCCGTCGTCAATTATTCCTTACATGATCAACAAATGTGAAGTGCCTTAGCATTGTGTTAGCAATGACATCGGCTTACTGTTTGATAATGTGTGTAATCAATGTCTGCCCTTGTGGTTGTGTTTGTTTCTTTTCATAGCTCTTACGGTGTTTTTATGATTGTCAACGCATTAAAGAATTGTGGAAACAGCAGTTTACGAGTACTGACCATCAATTCAGTGGGGCAGCAACAGTAAGAGCTTGGCCATTTACGGGGACGACTGATGACTGCATCAAAGGCTGGTGTCCATGTTGACGGGTCTCTATTGAGCGAGTGTTCACGCGGAGCAGCGGAGCAAGCCGATCCTGATGGTCAAACAAGGTTTTTCAACGGTTAATCTCGGATCAAATTGAGGATTAATCCGCACACTACGGACTGCAAAGACTGCGTTCCTTTTAAGGTGACATTCATCCTTCAACATGATGTAAAAGGGTATGAAGGTGAAATATTTTTTATTAAGAGACGTTTTTTCCATTTAAAGAAGGACTTTTGAAATATTTAAAGACATTTAAAAGAGACTTCTGTGTTTTAAAAACTGTTTTAAGGGTTATTTTTATCTTAAAAACCTAATATTTATGTTTGACGTTATATGCTGTTTGGGGATTTATAAATTACCTTGTAACTGGTTGTTAATTGGTTTTGTATAAAATGACAGAGTTACAGTGTCCATTTGACAACATTGAATGTGAATGACAAGTTAATGGTCCCCAAGATGACGTTCAGACATTTAATGTATATCAAAAACCAACAGAAAGTGTAGTGAGGCAACAACTAATAGAGGTAGCTGAGGGTAAAGGACAAAACTTGAATGAACTTAATAGTAGAATTCAAGAAGTATTAGTAGAATCCCAAAGCCCTCGACGTTCAGTTCGCCCACGAAATCCTACTGGGAAAATGCCTGCATTACAAGAAGAGAATGCTCAGAAGAAGGAAAGAAGGTTAATCTCTGCATATCTTGGAAAACGAGAAAGAGATCGTTATGCAGATCTATAAGGAAGTCAGAAATCTTGTCACACCATCTACAGGATTAAGACGTCGTATTGATGCCTGTGAACCAGTAACATCAGATATGATAAAAATAGCCTATGAGAGAATATCAGGCCTTGATGAGTTTGACGAGAAACAGGTGAAACAACGTCTACAAGAACTGCTTGATTGTAGTTATGCTCGATCTATTTATGGTTCTACCGTTTCCAGAATTAGTCACAAACCCAGTGAACAGTTAAGCCATCATACTGTGTCTTCACATGTAGCATCGAGGCACGCTGAAGCTGCCGCAGAACTTGCAGTACGAGAGGAAGAGTATCAGATATTAATGGAAGAAAACAAACAGAAGGAGAAAATTCTGGAATTAGAAGAAAGGCAAAGGAAGGACCTAGATGCTCAGAGACGTGAACTTGAGCGACTACAAGCTGAAAAGGATCTGAGAGTAGCGCAAGCTAGGTTTAAAGCTTATAATCAGATGGTAAAACAAGAGATTGATAGCTCCTCGGTAGTTGGAGAACAGCATTGTCCATCTCGGAGCTCTTCTAATAAGCTTATTGATGAAACATCATCACCATCTCAAAACGATGTTCCTTCTCTTGTACAAGTATTGCATGACAGTATAAACCTGAACAGGCTGCCAACTCCAGAGCCCTTTGTATTTAATGGCGATTCCATCCAGTACATTGAGTGGAAGGCTTCCTTTGTGTCACTGATTGACAAAAAGAGTATATCTTCTGCTGATAAGCTTTACTATCTGAAAAGGTATGTGGGTGGAGCAGCACGTAAAACCTTGGATGGCACGTTTTACAGAAGTGATGATGAAGCCTATAAAGATGCCTGGAATAAATTAGATCAGAGATATGGGCAGCCATTTATCATACAACGTGCCTTTAGACAGAAATTGGCAAATTGGCTGAAAATTCAACCGAAGGATGCCGTTGGGCTCAGAGAGTTTTCAGATTTTCTTAATGCCTGTCATGATGCCATGCCCCATGTAGAAGGCTTACAAATATTAAACGATTGTGAAGAAAATCAGAAACTAGTTCAAAAGTTACCTGAATGGGCCGCCTCACGCTGGAATCGCCAAGTTACACAAATCTTAAGAGATAAGAAGTCCTTTCCGGCTTTTAAGGCCTTTGCAGCATTTGTTTCATTGGAAGCAGAAGTCGTTTGTAATCCAGTCACTTCTTCCTATGCTCTCAGTTTGGGATCTGCTGAAAAACGCAATGTTAAGGAAGGCAAAGGAAATAAGGTCAATGTTTTTAACACCCAGGCTGTTCTGGGTATGGATAAGCCAAGGGTTGTGAAGAAAAATGCAAAATCTTCCTGTTTATTTTGCCAAGATTCTAAGCATCAGCTTAACCATTGTCCCAAACTGATGACGAAGACACTTGAGGAAAGGAGGATATATGTAAAGGAAAACAATCTTTGTTATGGCTGTTTGAAACATGGCCATGCCGCAAGAAACTGTCATTATCGTCTTTTCTGCAATACATGCAAAGGAAAGCATCCTACTTGTCTTCATGATGATGGTTATACTAGGAGAGAAAGACCAGTTCCGAAAGCAAGATCTGCTCAAAATCCAGAAAATGAGTCTACAGCTGTTCTGTCGCTTAGTGTAGCAAGTGAGCGATCATTTTATACATCAATGGTTGTACCAGTATGGATATCTTCAAGTAACAACCCTAGTAAAGAGAAACTAGTATATGCCTTGCTCGATTCACAGAGTGACACGACTTTTATCGATCAAGAAGTAAGTAACGTCCTGCAAGCAGATAAAGTTCCTGTGAAGTTAAAACTAACTACCATGACCGGAAAAGACACTATAGTGAAAAGTGAAAGGGTTCAAGGATTTCGTGTAAGAGGTTATAGTTCTGCCACCTATATTGAACTTCCTCCTGTTTACACTAAAGAATGTATTCCAGTTAATCATGCACATATACCTACATGTGAAACTGCTAAACTCTGGAATCATCTTTCGGTAGTGTGTAATAAAATTCCTCCTCTGATGGATTGCGAGGCTGGACTGTTGATTGGGTATAACTGTGCTAGAGCTTTGGCACCAAGAGAAGTAATATTGGGAGACTATGATAGCCCATATGCTGTTAATACCGATTTAGGATGGAGCATTGTTGGACCTTCAACATCCCAATTTGATTCCTCTGGTGGCACAAGTTTTTGTCATCGACTTTGTGTTAAAGAAATGCCTCTATTGACTCCAGCAGATGCTATACACATTCTTGAATCTGATTTTAAAGACTCCAGTGATGACAACAAAACCTTTTCCCAGGATGATATTAGCTTTCTGAACCAACTAAGTGCGGGCATAAGGAAAAATGGCTCTGGACACCTTGAAATGCCTTTGCCCTTTAAGGAAAGACCTAACCTGCCAGATAATAAACAACTTGCCCTCGTAAGGCTTAACCATCTAAAGATGAAATTGCTAAAGGATCAAGGATATAAGGAACATTATGTGAAGTTTATGGAGGAGATTATTGAAAGAGGGGAGGCAGAAGAGATCAAAGATGAGGAGTCTGAAGGTGGAAAATGGTACGTTCCTCATCACGGGGTCTATCATCCCAAGAAATTAGATAAGCTCAGAGTTGTTTTTGACTGTTCAGCGAGATATAATGGAGTCAGTCTGAATGATACTCTTCTGCAAGGACCTGACCTAATGAATAGTTTGATTGGTGTTCTTCTAAGATTCCGCCAACACCCTATTGCTCTGGTATGTGATGTTGAGAAAATGTTTCACCAGTTCCATGTATATGAAGAAGACCGAGATTTCCTGCGTTTCTTGTGGTGGATGAATGGAAATCTAGCAGAACTGCCTCGAGAGTATCGAATGACAGTACATCTGTTTGGAGCATCTTCATCTCCAGGATGTGTGAATTATGGACTGAAGCACCTGGCTGAAAGTAACAAAGATCAGTACCCCTTGGGCTTTCGGTTTATAATGAATGATTTTTATGTGGATGATGGTGTCACAAGTGTACAAACATCAGAAGAGGCAATCCAACTTGCCCAGGAAGCTAGAGAGCTCTGCGCCACTGGAGGCCTTCGTCTCCACAAATTTGTGTCCAGCGATAAAGCTGTCCTTGAGAGTATTCCACCATCAGAAAGAGCAAATGACACAAAGGAACCAAATCTGTCCCTAAGTAATTTATTGATGGAACGAACATTGGGGATTCAGTGGAACATAGAAGCTGATTGTTTTAAGTTTGATATCTGTCTCAAAGAACAGCCGGTAACTCGACGAGGGATTTTATCCACAATAGCATCATTGTATGATCCGCTTGGGTTTATTGCGCCATTCACTCTTAAAGGAAAGAAAATACTACAGGAAGTGTGTTATCAAGGCACAGGTTGGGATGATGCTCTAAGCACTGAACTGCAGCCAAGGTGGGAGTGCTGGATAAGAGATTTGGTCAATTTGAAAGAATTGAGTATTCCTCGTACATATGCTCCCCACAGCTTTGGAAGGGTGAAAGAGGTACAGCTACATCATTTTTCAGATGCTAGTACCAGTGGATATGGACAGTGCTCATATTTGAGATTTAAAAATGATAAGGGAGAAGTGCATGTTGCTCTCGCTATGGGAAAATCTTGTGTGTCTCCGATAAAGGTAACTACTATCCCAAGGTTGGAACTGACAGCAGCAGTTGTTTCTGTGGATGTCAGTGAAATTCTCAAAAGAGAACTCAAGTATACCGACATTAAAGAGTT
>NC_079905.1:765836-776947 GCF_024868665.1 Triplophysa rosa
CCCAAGCATACCACAATTTTTTTTTATAGCATTTCAAAATGTAAAAGGAAATCAGAAAAACGTTTTTAGAAAATCCCCCAAGTCAAGTATAAAAAGTAATAATGGTGTGTTACCAAAACAATGATGTGCACTTCATATGTTTGCAATTATGGAATGACCCAGTTATTTTAGGCTATGAGAAAATTAAGAAAATTACGTTGAAAATACATCTTAGTTTTATACAATTCCAACACAAAATCCATGTGAAAAGTACCCACATATTTGCAGTAATCACATGATTTTTTTTTACATTTGCATCTTGGTTTTCAAATGCAGTATGTATTGGTAAGATAAAAAACAACATTTACAACCTCAAATTGTAACTGCCACGAAACATACTTGCGCTGTTTGGGTTATTCAAAAAGTAAACAAAATGTAATTCCGTGTTTGTTATCGGAGGAATAATATCTTCTGTCTTGATTTTTATATCTCCTTTCATTCCTCTAGAAAGCACAAAATAAAAGCAGAATTTACAAGCATCTGCTGGGCCCCAAAATTTTCCCCTGGATTGAAAGAAAAACCTGAGAAAAGTGCAAGCCAAGCCAGATGGCGCCCTTGAGGTTCAGGGCGAATTTAGAGCTTCGCGTGTTGGCAATATGAATTGGATTAAAAAGCAATTTAGTCTAATTAAAAATCGAATCACATGCAAGTGCCCCAGTATCTGTCACCTTTCGCTGTGTAAAACTCGCCGCCCGGGTGGGCTGTCGATTAGAGGCGAAACAGAATGCTCTAAAAGAGATACTGTGTTTGCTGGTAATCGTGGTGTGCGCGTGTTGGTGGCGGACAGGGGTCCCCCCCCGCATCACCGCCCTTCACTCGACCCACCTCAATTTATCAATGTCCATCATTGTTAATGTAGGCGCTTCATTTATTTAATCACTTAACGTTGTCACCGTGTTTCTGATTGGCCTTTGCTTTATGGCATAAAAATTAAGTTTAAAGAAGGGAAGGTTAAATGTCAAGAAAGGTTTATGTTTGACAAAAAGCTGACCGTTACATTTCCCAACGAAAGCGTTAATGTAGCAAATAAAAGGTTTCAGTAACTAAAACTACTTTACCACACACTGTCTTATTACAGGATTGAACAACAGAAAAGAGACAGAATGGCGAAACGCAAAGCCGTAGAAGGAAAGAGAACGGAGAGAGGGACGACTGAACAGAATCAATCACTTAGCAGCCGAGGCTCCATTACATTTCAATATGCGCCCCGCCAGATTAAACATGAAAACCTTTGAGGATTTTAGATAAGATTTTTGCTCTGTCAGGTAGGACGTTCTCCTGGTGTCCCGCTCTGTTCTCTGGGGTGGCCCCTACATAGGACAGTAGACAAACCGAGTGATCCACCTAATCCAATGAGAAGAAAATTGGGAGGGAATTTAGCACAAATTAGGAGAAGGTGAGGCAAGGGGGGGGACCGTAGTCGGCACCTGCCGCCACCCCCCCCAGACAACTTAAAGGCCTAAAATACACTTACAAGACCTTGCCTCAGATTTTGCCCAATATTTCAGTCCTGTCTTGTTTGCAAGAAAGTCAAGTGCCCAGGTCTGCAGATTTTTATCAGTTAGTGTGTTTTCCTATCTGAAACTTTCCAAAAAGTCTGCAAAGTGTGTGATGTCCTATTCTTAAAAAAAAAAATCTGTTTCCAAGATTTTGAAAAGGTTCCTTGTAGTTGTATTCCAGCGATAAAGACAACCAATGCCCAGAATTCAGGAAATGCGACATATTTTGCAAGGTAACCAAACAAAGCTTGTTTTCTCACAGCGCTGGTGTTTCTGGTCCCCAGTGGGTACCGAACCTGTTGGTTTTTTAAGTGGGGTTCAGCACCGTTTTCCATCCTCTTTACCATCAGCATCCAAAAAAGTACCCCAACCACAACCTTGGCTGTCCCCCGGGGGGAGAGCGTGGCCAACGTTCAGCCCTCGCTAGGCTGTTTGCCCATTAGGTTGTCTTGTTGTTGCTTGGGGTTCATCCCTGCACACTGTAAATGGTTTTTGTGTTTAGCAAACAAGGCTAGCGAGCAGCTGTTTCAGCGGGGTCTTAAACAAACAAAGCTGCACCAGTTAGCGTGCCCCTGTAGTGGGAAGTGTTAGCCCCGCTAGCATATATCCATAAAGCTACATTTTAAGGGCCTAAATGAATGTGAATGTCATTTTTGTTTAATAATGCACCATTGTTTAACAGAAGGGGAGATGATAATAAATACTAGATTATTATTTTTTTAATAGACCATTGTGGGGATTGCTAGCGTTAATCATTAGCTCCTAAATGTAGCTTAGTTTCTACAGTGTATGCTTGACCCTGAACGTAGCGCTAAACTTAAATGTCCAAAAAATATTTTTGTACTCAATTTTATTATTCATTGTATTTTCTGGGTCTGTTTGAGAAATTTGACTTGTGTAGCGATAAAAAATGAAGTAATACCAACCTATATTTGTAGTAAAATATAGTTTCCTGTAGTAAAAACCATGTTTTTACTTTTTTTGGGTATTCTTATGGTATATAAACAATATTCCAACAAAGATAGCAAAACCACGAGAGACATAATTTGTTTTTCCCTAAAGATTTTTCAGTAATCACAATGGCAAAAACAATTTTTCCCCCTTCCCCCCCCTCACCCGATTTTGGAAAGTCAGTCATAGAAGTTAAATCAATTCAAAATCCCCTGAAAAGAAGTAGAAATTCAGCATTTACAATCTCAAGGGGTGTTTTCCTGGGCCTAACCAAGTGCCTTTCGGAAGCAATGCAAAGCTACCCAGCATTTCATCCGAACGCAAGCCCATAGCGGCTCCGGAGGCTTAGCCTCTTTCTCTTTTGGTGGGGGTTTTGGTGGGATCAGAGGTCATTTTTGTCCTCATTCGGCCTGTGCCCTTAGTGAATGTAAATGCAGGGGTGGCCTCTGGCTTCTTAATCTCTCGGTTTAAGGGATCATTCTGCTCTGTCCGCAATCTTATAATCCATAAGGGCATAGACTCCCTAGCGTGGGCCTGCTAGCGTTATCGTGGCAAATGCTGGGACGTGCAGGGGAACGTTCAGTGGGATTAAGCATTTTAACACAGTGTGGAGTCTAAACCCCACTGAACCCCCCTCTGTCATGGAGGGCAAGTCCCCCGATGGCTTTGCCAGCTCAATATTTGGAAACCCTAAATGAGTGAGCTGATGAGCGAACCACATTTGTGCTGGTTGTCGTAGTTTTTCTTGGATCCACATGTGTTATTTTTGGTATTGCAGCTTGGGTTTGTGGGAAAATTTTAGCATGATGGATTATTGAGTTATGTTCAACAGAAAAAAACCCTGAGTTTCCAGTAGGCCATATAAGGGTCACACTGAATTAAGTAATATTTTTATTTCCTGTTTTCCCCAGGGATCGCCGTCTTGCGGCAGGAAGATTTCTCCCCGCCCCGGATCGTGGAACACCCCTCTGATGTGAATCGTATCCCAAGGGGCGAGACCAGCCACCCTGAACTGCAAGGCGGAGGGGCGGCCCCACCCCCCAACGTGGAGTGGTACAAGGATGGAGAACGTGTTGAAAACCCGACAAAGATGACCCCCTCGATCTCACCGTATGCTCCTGGCCCCCAGGCGGGCTCTCTCTTCTTCCCTGCGCATCCGTACAATGGCCCGTCGCAGCAAACGCGACGAGGGGCGCGTACGTGTGTGTGGCACCGCAACTACCTGGGGGAGGCCCGTTAGGCCGAAACGCTTCACTAGAAGTAGCATGTAAGTTTTGTATTTAATCCAAATTATTGTCTAAAGCGAAAGCGTTGGGAAACTAGTTGTGCTCTTTGGGTTGGACTGTCTTCAATGTTCCCCCTAAGCCAACCAAAAGGAATTAAATTTCACAATTGGCACAAAATGATCCTTTGAGTGTTGCTGTTTTCCACATCTTGGCCTGATTTTGGTGTTGCCGTCTATAGGGAATGTTGGAAAGGCGTCGTTTCCCACGCTTCAAAAAAAGAGAGAGGTTTATTTTGGCATATGGCTCCCATAGGTTTGATTTAAGCCTCTTACATATGTTTTGGGAATAATTTATCAAGCTGGTTTCCACTGCAACCTGCCCAAGTTTTCGCCAAGAAACTTAGTTTCAGCAAGAAATGACGGAGTACAGATAAAAGAGAGATGGGCTTTGCTAGGTTGCAGAAGGAAGTCTGTAACACCATGGGGACGCAGGGAGAAGGGCTTATTGACAACCGGGTAGAGGGGGCTTTGGCTCTGATGGATGGGGTCCCCCTGTTGGTTTGACTTGCATTTTTAGAGAGAATCACATCCCCTGGGCCTCAAAATCCCCCAAAGCCCAAATCAGAATCCAGCAATGAAGTGACAAGGTCACTCCATCCCTTCTTTTTTCTAAACATTGGGCCAGATATTAATGCCGATTTTGAAGTCCTCCGTGTATTTCTTTGTAATTAATTGACCTGTGTGCCAAAAACACCCATTGCTTGGCTGACCTCGGAGTTTAGTTATTTAGGGAACCACGTTCTAAGACATCCAATTGGTGCTTTTTAAAAGGCTTTTTTGCACATGAAAGCTGACAGAACTAGGCTTAGCCAAATATGTTAAGTCATTAGAGATTAAAGAAGTATTGGTCTTGTGTCGTGTGCATTTGTAGTCTAGGACCCTGTTAGTCTAAGAGAGGCGGCTTTCTTAAAGTCCTTTGTCCAACGCCAGGCCTGATCAATATGGAGGGCCCTCGCTTATGCGTTGTTATGGAAAATAGAGGCGATCCATCAATGAAAATAAGGATACGATGATAAATATTGAAATGAATGGATACCTAAAGCCGCTCGGTGCGCCGCCCGCCCAAGACCCCCATGGCAGTAATGAGAGGGTGTTGTGTGTTTGCTGCCCGGAGAAGCGTGGATCTAAAGCAAGGGATTGTAGGGAAGCTTTTTGAGAGGCGAATTTTGAACACCGCTGCTTCTTTCTATTTGTTACTGTTGTAATTTGATGATACAGGCACAGTGATTTGGGTTAAAGACTATGGATACACAGATGATTGTGTGCTTATTTTTGCGGTAAGCAATTGCGGGAGGGTTTTCTGTAATATTTTTGGATGCCTTTTCTCTATTGTTTGCTTGTAACCGTTGGTATATTAATTAGGTCAAGAGTCCGATATAAAAGGCTTTAAAGGCAGAAATGGTGTTTTGTGTGTGTTTTACCCATGTAGTGGTGCAGGGGGTGTGTGTTTGCTCTGATCTTCTCTGGCGCTCTTCACAGGCAGGCTGGAGGCCCCCAGGTGCTAACTGCGTGACAGCAGCTTGATCTATCGATCGCGGCTAAGAGGGGTCTCCTCGCTAAATGAAAATTCATGAAAAACTGATGAAGTCCCCGATTAGTCTCCTCTCTTCCTTTTTCGCTCGTCTTCATCTTCTCTGTACCTCTTTCTCATTCAGAATTTAGTGGAAGAGTGTAAATGAGCTGTAGGATATTTTACGAGCGTTCAGGTGAAAGGTGAAGGGTCGCAAGAGGTCGGCAGGACAGTTGAATTCTGAAACCTACAACGAGAAACGCAGCTAAAGTGAAACCGTCAGCTGTGTTAACGTTACACAGTTTTCCACTCATAAAACTTCCTCTTTAGTGGCGAGCGATCACAGAAGTGAAGCCAAACGCAAACCGATACGTCTCTTGTATCGTGCCCAAACAAAATATTGTTTCATCAGTCACCTCCGTAAGAAATATATCTGTTTTTCTCAGGAAGTAAATGTTGAGTTTTATAACCAGCTTGTGTGTATGGACCACTTCATGCGCAGAAAATGGTTCTGCTCCAAAACAAACAGCTGGCCTTACAGGTGACATTAAAAATTGACGTCTTGACGTTTTCAGGTCCTGTAGTTCTGGGGGCCTCCCACCTCCGGTCACTCATCTTGAGTCACAAGTCGTTCCTCCTGTTGAGTTATACTGTCTTTTCTCTCTCTCACTTTTTCTCTCTCTCATATGGGGTCGTGTAACCACCCCCACCCCCCCCCCTCCCGTAAACTGAATGAAAGGCTCTGTTGAAACAGATTGCAGCCAGGCACTCGCCGTGGACCACTGGAGCCGCCTGATCAGAGAGACCCCAAGCTGGGCTGCAGGAAGCTGAGAGAGGCTTGTGAAAGGAGCTCGCTGCATTATTAATATCAGGGCAGATTGTGGGGAGGTGTCCGTCCGAGCAGGATTATCTCAAACGCTAGTCTTTAACAATTGATTATTAGCAACGCGACAAAGCAGACACACAGATCTAGTTACGCATATTTGTGTCCTATGGAGTCGAAAGAAAGAGTAGATTCTGTCGCTATTCAATATGTCAGATGCAAGTGTGTAAATAGCTAGTGTTTTTTTTCTTTGTTTTGTATGACCTTGGTTCCATGTCATTTACTGTCGTAATCTTTGCTTCGACTCTCGAAATGATCTAGTTCTCTGCTTTAAGGTGAAGTGTAAACTAGCATAAGAAAAGAGAAATGGAAAAAAGTGTTTGATAGTTCCGCCCTAAAATGTGTGCCATTGGTACAAGCTAATGGGGGAGGTTTTTGTTCACAATAATGTTAATTGAAGTGTTATTTTCACATTTTTTCTCTTTTTTTACAATTCCTTATGATAATAAATCATTTTCTGACTATAAATAACTGGAGATGGAACTTTTTAGTGCGCCACATAAATGATAAACCGTTGAAATCGGTTGAGAAATGTAAACATTATTGTGTTTTTATCCAGAACCCCCCCTGGATAAACTTGTGTTTGTAGTCTTGCCTGATCTAATATGGTGGACTCGTTCGTTGACATATCAGACTAAATCTCTCAATGCGGCAGCTTTGTATATCCGTGGTTAGGTTTGGGTTACAGAGTTTGCACGTTTTTAGTAAATCTAACTAAAAATGGCTTGCTTATAGCTTTCCTCGCATGTTAAGCAGACATAGAAGAACGTATTTCAACATTAAAAGAAATGACACACTTCCACCAGGTGTTTTCCCACTCACCTCAACATAAATGAATCCCTTTCCTGTCTTTATAAGCTCTTAATTAGACCAGAGGAAAATGAGAAAAGGTGTTGACAGGCTATTGGGAACGATTGGCTGAACCCCAACATACGTCTTCAGCCTAAAGGTACATACTTGACTGGTGATAGAAAAGTACGTATTTTTCAGCATGCTGTAATATTGAAACAGGGTCGTACATTTTTTTTATTTTTGTGTCTAGTTTTTGTTTCCTTCTCTCTATCCCGTCCTGTCTCTCTTGCTCCCTCTTTCTTCCTCCTCGGTATAAACTGGGTCAATGAGCAAGTTCATAAATCATTGTAAAGAGCATGTCAGACCGCGGCAAACCCTGCTTTGAATAAATTTGCCAAAGCGACGGAATCTTGGGTCAGAGCTTGTGTACAGGCACCGTGTGACAAGCCACACCTGGGGCGAACAGTCACGCAGGAAAATGTTAATTAGCTGCTGTATCTATTCTTTTAGGTGTACAGGTGTATTAGAAGTCTGGAGGCAACAAGCTTGTTGAACATGGAGGAATTAATTGAGAATACCGGGTGTGAACCGTAGACTGCGAATGTGTTTGTGCCTGCTGCTAATGGTTTGTGATAATAACAGTTGGAAAGCGTGCGTGTACTTTTAAGTTTTTAAGTAAAGTGCCATTTCGTGTAACCTTTAAAAGTATGCAAATGGTGGACGGGCGAAACGAATGTCATTGCTGGTTTGTAAAAAGGCCACCAGTCTGCGATTGGCTGGCGTTTTTGAAAAGGTTTCTTTGATACGCTCCATCGTGCCACTTAGGAGCATCATTTGGCACCATTTGGAAGTGGTTAAGATTAAATTATTAGTGGGGGAAAAAATGCAGCTTTATTGTGTAAAGCTTTTCAAAAGCTGTTTGACTGTGTGTCTAGAATTAGTAAAACCCAATAAGAGTGGGTGAATCTTATAGTTGGCGTTGGTGGTACGGTATGACTAATATGTTGAAATTAAATTAAGTTAAAATAAAAAAAATGGATTAAAAACCTAGGACCGCATATATTCTGATTGGATAATAATATTTGCAGCTGTTGTCAAATTTGGCCAGATATTAAGCCAAATAAATGAGTACAAAATAAGCCACTTCAGTCATTGTATCGTATTTGTGCCATTTATGTTTCTCCGGCTCTTTGCATTTTATCTGAGATTTTTACTGGATGTCAAACGGGACAAACCCTGAAAAACTGAGTGTGTGTGCGCATAAAGAAAACACTCGCACAGAGTTGCGTGTCCGGTTGTAAATGCATCCAGGTCCACTGACCCGCGTTCATTTTGTGTTATCCCATTATACGAGCCGTGGATTCTGCAGGTTCTAGGGGTTGGTGATTAAGTTGAAAGCAGATGGATGTCAGGATGTATCCGCGGCCCACAGGGAATGGTGGTCTCTGATAAGAGCGTAGAAGGGTGAGGTGCCAGCAAAGCCGTGGAGGAAGGAAGGATCTCTGGTTCGTGATAAAGGAGAAAGAAATAAACTCCCTGATTGAATGTGTCAGTGGTGTATATCTGCAGTCCTGGAGTCAGCACACACACGGTAAATACCGACCTGCTTATCAGCACTACGTTACACACACACACGGCGGCCGTGAGCCATGCAGATTTTATGCTTATCTTACTGTCACATCGGAGTGTGTGAGATGATCGGTGAGATATTCAGTGATTCTTCATGTAGGCTATGTATATGAGAGAGTCAGAGAGAGAGAGAGAGAGAGAGAGAGAGAGAAAGAGAGAGAAAGAGAGAGAAAGAGAGAGACAAAAGATGAAGTGAAGTATATATGTAAGAGTGTGAAGGTGGCGCTTTACAAAGCAGATAAATCATTGGTCCCATGGAACCTCAGAAATGCACATTCGCACACTGACCTTTCTCTCTCTCTCTCTCTGACTCTCTCTCTCTCTCTCGCTCTCTCTCTCCCTCTCACTCTCTCTCTCTCTCTCTCTCGCTCTCTGACTCTCTCTCTCTCTCTCTCTCTCNAAAAAACTATACACCAATGCAGCTGAATCTGTTGTCTTTGGTTGCTAGCAGGCTAACGTTGCTATAGTTAGCCATACCGCTGAGAAGGGGAGTCTGCAGACCTGGAGCAGGCAGTTTTGCGCCCGTTTTTACTTATTTGTCCAGTAGGGGGCACTGTACAGTAATAACGCCCAGAACAGACTTCATCGTCCATCACGAGTTATGGTAAATAAACACACATACGACAAGCAACAAGAAATAATCAGACCTATACAAATAGATCTAAATAAAAATAACAAACATGAACAAACAATACTTTTGATTTGGTATGTGTATCTATTAAGCTTTAAATCATATGACCGTGTCTTTAGGTAATTTATAATATGCAAAAATGGAATATAACACAAGTGTATGTACAGGGTATCTCCGTGATAGGCCCATAAAGGGATTTTTCTTTTAAAAAAATCACTATTTTTAATCAATTGCACTTTTGGATAAATCATATTTTCTGATGGTACAAGCATATGCAGGTGCGGATTAACTCACAGGCTTGCCTAGGCTGCAGCCGGAGCCCCACCTGCTAGGGCCTCTGATTGGCCAGATCTTTTATTTTATACTTGTATAACACTGGAGCTTGCGCTCTCCTGGTGTTTGCCGTTGCTGAGCAACCAGGAATGTAGAGGAAACACTGTAGTATTTGATGTGTGTGTATCCGAGTGCGATTGTTCTGACGCCCCTCGCAGCGTTGGTTTGTGTCTCAGGCTCAGCTTGATTCTGTCGAACCCTGGTGCGTTTGCATTCATCTTACTTAGTGATGTTATGTTCGTGAACAGATCGTTCTTCTTGAACGAATCTTTCAAGTGAACGAATCGTTCTCGTTCACGAAAGGCAAAGGCTGTGTCTCATTTCGTAAGGCTGCGTCCTCCAGAGGTCTCATTTGAAGCCTGCTACGTCATCAAGGCTGTCTCGTTTCATAAAATGCACATGTTGCACATTCAATCAAATATGTGGTGTTTAAATGTTAACAGCTTACAATTTGTAGCTGTGTCTCGTTTCGTAAGGCTGCGTCCTTGTGTCCTGCAGAGGTCTCATCCTCTAAGGGATGCGGTATACGGAGGATTCTTGACTTAGAATTAAACGAGACATCCTTCGTAGGCCATACAGGCAGAAAAGGAACTACATAAACTACATAAATTCACGTTTAACATAATCCCAGATTTATGAATGTGTAAATGACCAAACAATTAACTTTTTAATTATGCAGCAAAACCTTGTGCGTTGGTCATCTGAAGCACTTATTTAGATTTATTTTATTGAGTAGATCAGAGAGACACATTTTAATAAAGCCCGTAATCAGTTTATACATCCATTAATACGTTCGTTGACATAACACAACTCTTTTTCGCCACCTGCTGGCATATTATAGAAATGGTCACTGAACAAATCAGTGAACGAATCTGAACGAATCATTTTGGTGAGCGAACTGAAAAAGAGCGAATCACTCATAATTCCCATCACTAATCTTACTGTACGTCATCACGAACGTGCATGACACATGATAGTAAACAGAACACGGGTCAATATCTTGTGCTTTTTATTCACTTGATGCTATTATGCGCAGCGCATACATAGTAAACAACACTTGGTCTTACTGTATGTTCGCTTACAGAGCTTTCTGCTGCTTGCAAACAGACTATTTATCATTTATTTTTAAATCTGGAAACATCGTATTACTGCTCATTTACCGCTCTGATTCCACTCGCAACGCGTGAAACTCAACTCAACTTTATTTATATAGCGCTTGTACAATTTTCATTGTTACAAAGCAGCTGTACATGAGACATATTGACTATAAGCAAAATAATTAAAGTTGTACCTGCAAAAACAAGAAAAGGTTGAAAACACAGAAGACAGACATACACACATACAAAACACACCACACACACAATATGCACACGTACTAACACACATAGACATAGACACACACACACACACACACACACACACACACGGATGCGCACGCACACACACACACACACAACACACACACGTACGTACACACACAAGTACGCACACACACACACGCTCAGTGAGAGCACACATTTAGGATAAAGGAGAGAGAAGCACAGGTCAAATATAACAGA
>NC_079905.1:778171-838171 GCF_024868665.1 Triplophysa rosa
TAAAACCCTGTGGGAGGAGCTATGATTACTGCACCTGTGCTGTATTTACAGACGCTGTGACTCACTGCAGATTAACTTGTGTCATTCTGAACACACTGCGAAATGATTTCAGGAAAAAAATGATTCAGTGTTGATTTATGTGTCCAGAAGTGAACACTAAAGCTTTCTGAGACCTTACAGAGAACTAGAGGAGCGTCACAATTCTCACGACAATGTTCCTGCTGTCTCTCTCTCTGTGACTCACATTTGACCTTCACGTAACCTAATTACAAAGCATTACACCCCCGCACCGCTCAAGCCCAGGGTAGAATATGAGCTATGAGTGGGATGGATGTGAGGTCAGGGTTCAGATTGACCCTGCAGGTGATTTCAGCTGATGTTCAAATTTAACATATACATTAGGGATGCACCGATATGTCAATTTTGGCCGATAACCGATGATTCTTCAACATTGTAAGCCGATAACCGATATGTTGGCCGATATACAAAACAAAAGGCAAAAGGTGGACAACTGCTCTTATTTGACAACATTGACTGCAGAAAACAAAGTAACAGTTAATTCTCTCTTTTATTCCCTGAAAATCATGTACCGAGCCTACTTTAAACTATTTAAAGATTCTTTAACTTTAAAACTTTTCTGCTAGAATGTTTATTTAATAAACCAATTTTAGATGTTCTTCCACAGGAACCCAGAAAAGTGTTCTTGATAGCCACGAGTCTAACAGGTCACCAGACAGAAAGCAGTCTGATTCAAACAATGTGATTTTGTTCTTATAATCTTCACATTCATAAATACTGTACCTACATCAACAATGTTTTTTTTTAATAGCAGTAAGAGAATGATCACGACAGAAAGACAGTACTGTACTGAATTTGAACTGGTTTAAACAGAGAAAATGTTTCGTAATTTATCGGCTGAAATTTTATTATCAGCAGAGACCAATAACATTAAAAATGGCCATTTAATCGGTCGATACCGATATGGCCGATAATTTATCGTGCATCCCTAATATACATTCATACCAATGAATTCACTTTTATTACTGAATCTGAGCTCTATTACTGAAGACATGACTGAATCAATGTCAAAATTATTCCAACACGTCCCTGTTTGTGTCTCACAGTTTGATGGTCCCGAGGAATGTGTGCGTGTGTGTGTGTGTGTGTGTGTGTGTGTGTTCAGCTGAAGCCCTGAGGACACTCTGATAAACTATGAGCTCATTTCCTTTCATTGTGAGGAGGTGAAAAGTAGGAGG
This sequence comes from Triplophysa rosa, assembly GCF_024868665.1. Taxonomy (NCBI): domain Eukaryota; kingdom Metazoa; phylum Chordata; class Actinopteri; order Cypriniformes; family Nemacheilidae; genus Triplophysa; species Triplophysa rosa. Next base: position 779,428 of record NC_079905.1, read on the forward strand.
AGCCATATGGACTACAAGCCGCTGAACAACTAGAACATGATAAACAAACAAAACAAACCACAAGCTCACCGCTAACTGCACGCAAACACTTAAGAGAGAGCGGTCTGATTGGATAAGAGAGATTCTCTGAATGACATAAAACAGACAGATTCAGTTTGATCCTGATGTACATGAGCTCATGCAGATCTCAGCGGGTCCAGAGCAGACAACAAAACCTGTCACTGTTTAGAGTTAGGGGCGATGCACACTTTGCGTCTAAAAACCGCACGGAAACCGTGAGCCGCACTGCTTTCTCCTTTTTTCCAAAGCGCCTAGGAGTTTGAGCTCTCCTGTCATCTATCGTTGCTAAGCAACCATGGGCCACGCTAGCCGTTGAGACCAGGAGGTATAAACAAAGGATATATGGATTATACGCACTGAAAATACCTGTCTATATTTGTTGGTTGGTTCTTGTCACATGACCTGCGGTGCGCGTGCGACATTCTGAAAAGTTGAATTATTTTCATCTCGATGTGGCACTGATGCACCTAGAAAAACGGGAGCGTCGCACCGCATGCGCATCGCGTCGGCCCCTATTTGAGCGTGCTTATCACGCGTCTACATTTAAAATAACGAATATGCACGCCTTAAGACCATGAACATACTTCAGTAAATATGCACAGTTTGTTAGCCAGACAGACGCGCTGGGTGCTCTGCAAGGGTCTAATGCTGGGTTCACACCAAACGCAAATAATCGCATTCCACGTTCTTTATTACTCGCGGAAGACGAGATTGACGCGTGTTTGTGACAATCGCGTCGCGTCATTCGCACCGCCTGCCGTGAGTTTGCGTCTATACGAGTCTTTGCATTGACTTTTTATGCATTTTACTCACGCAAAATGCTTAATTCGCGTTTGGTGTGAACCCAGTGTAATACACTAACATTGGTAAAATAGCCGCTCTTTTAATGTATGCGTATGATGATTTTGTCAAGTGACTGTCGTTTAACATACAGCGATAATGAGTCACGTTTAATTACTATTTTGTACTTGTTTCAATGTCTGACAGCAGAATACGTCAATGAGAATGGCTTTACTGGGCACTGTGTTGTATTAAAGAAGAGCAGTTAGCCAAAGTACCAACACTAGTCTGACTCTGAGCAAACGTGACGCGATGACATCTTAAATATGCTAATTAGTACATCAAATCTATTCTAAATTGAATCGTGACCCTAAGAATCGATTCTGAATCGAATCGTGAAGGACCAAACAATTAAGTCGGTTTGGATAAAAGCGTCTGCCAAATGCATTAAAAAAATGTCAATGTAAAAATTTCAGGTGAAGAAGGTTGTGGCGTCAAACAAAATGATCAGACAATATGTTTATGAGAATGTCTGGCATCTGTTTCAGTCAGAGAGCATGTGAGTGTTTGGCAGTGAAATACTGAAGCTTCTGGGCACATTGAAGCGAGTCCCGACATGCGTGAGCTGTGACAGTCATGCACACCCCTCACAGACCTCTAATACTGAGTCTGACTGTCACACTACTGTAAAAACTCAAAAACACAACCCGAGAAGATGATCCAAGAGTGTTTCGTGAAAACATCACCATTCTTATTGAATACTGTCTCCCACAATGCAACGCACTCAAATTAACCTTCCACTACACAGCAGTCTTTAAATCAAATATGCGCCATTATGATGTCATGACAGCAATCCAGAACACGACAATATGAAACATTTATTGTCATACGGTGCACAACGTACACAGGATAAGTAGGATTAAGCAGGTCTATTCTATACAAAGCCTGAGGCTTCCTGTATGTCTGTGACATCACTTCCTGTAACAGCATCATAATGATGGCAGGTGCTGGACTCCCAAAGGATTTTTTCATAAAAACAGCTACACAGAAACAGCTGGAATTTGCTGATGTCATCGACAGAAAATGTTTACAAATATTTCAAAACAGAGGATCTGCTCCTGACTGTTTGTCACTTCCTGTTGTGTAGCACACACAGTGGACAGTCCTCTCTGTTCAGTAATAATGCTGAACCTCTGGTCTTTGGGTAAAACCGGTCACAGCATGTGTTCTCAAGCCTTCAGGGCCCAGAAACTGGAAACGAGTCCTGATGTCTCCTGATGGAGAGGTCATAACATCAACCTGAAGACACAGAACAACCTTCAAACTCTCACCCCTGCACAAAGACGCCAGTCATAAGAACGTTCCAAGAACACATTGCCATTCAGGTGGTTTATTTGCACTGATCCAGATCAATATTAGCCAGCAGGATTAACATCTCTGAAACTCATTGAGAATCTGCTGCAGCCAAAACACACTGAAGTGCCAAACACAGTCCAGAAGACTTCTATAAAAGCAACATGTGTGTAGAGATGTTTGTTTGCATCACCTCTGGCCGGCCGCTCAGACGGCTGCTGAATGAACCATTGAGAACTGTAAGTACAGTGGTACCATCTCACAGTCTGAATGAAACCAGTGTTCACTCTCCTGACATCACAGATTTACACGAACACACACACACAGGTTCAGATTGACACAATCATCTGATTGATTCCATATGAGCTTTCAATGACCAACACTGAAGTCTAAAGAGCACCACTACAGACAATAAAATATACATATGACGTCAACAAAAATGGTTTTTAATAACTAACATTAAGAAGAATTAAGACATTACACATAAATAAACTAATATCTATTTACTAGCAGTTAGGGCGGTGCAATTAATCGTAATCGTCAATTTTGGCCACTGCACGATTAATCCTGATAACGATTGATGCTTCCCACAATTAACTGAGCATAACCGTTGTGATAATATAATGTTTTAAAAGCAAGCACAAAACTCCCGATAAGTTCAGAAAATCACCACAAAGCGCATCTCTTTTAAACTGCCACTTTACAGGAAATAAAAAAGCACAAAATTGTTTCACTGCATTTGTACTATTTTAATAATTGGCCTTTTTTGCAAAACCCACAGACAAACATGAAGGGTGACCAATAGTAATGATTTATAAAAAAAATGGCAATTTCAAGTTTCATTCCGAAGGTCACAAAATGTTAATTATAAATAAATAACATATTCATTGGCTGTAAAGTATAGGCCTAATAAACATTCTGAAGTGAAATTAAAAACAAAAGTTCTGAACTGACTAAATAATCGCGTTTAGCGATAAAATTATTGAGCAAAATAATCGTGATTATCATTTGACCCGTGATCGTGCAGCCCTACCTTCAACAATCACAAAAACAAAATAATAAAGGTAAAACGATTATTGTGCCGCATTCCTTTTGCCAAGGATCCTCTCTTTTCTTGTGTTATAAATCCACAGCGCACCCCTTTCCTTTACAGCAGTTCAGCTGTGCTATTTCTTTACATTTATTTTCAGTTGAAAGTTTAAAAGTTTATTTTTCAGTTTGTTTTAAAAGTCAGTGAGTAATCGTGTTAAATAATTGAGATCTCAATATTGGCAAAAAAAAGAAAGAAAACTGATTATGATTTTTGTCATAATCAAGCAGCCCTAATAGAAAGTCACAAATATATTAATCCACAGATTAATATCAGGAACATGAATCAATAAAGTAAACAGGCTCATTTTATAGGATAATTCTGTCATCATTTATTCATCCCCATGTCATGTCAAACCTGTATGAGTTTCTTTCTAATAATAATAAAATAAAATAATAAAATATTTTGAAGAATGTTGATAATCAAACAACACAGAACTCCATTGACCTCCATTGTGTGAACACAAAACCACTGAGACATTTCTCAAAATATCTTCTTTTGTGTTCCACTGAAGAAAGAGTCAGATTTACAAACACATTAGAATAAATATTTTAGTTTTGGCTAGTCCACCCCTTTAATACAACACACAAGCATTGTTCTTTTAAACACACACACATAGTGTCTGGCCAAAGGAACAAGGCGTTTTCCTTTAAAATCCTGAGGGACGTCACAAGGTAGCTTTAACATCCTGCTGCTATACCAATCTAATTTAAACACACACACGCACTGAACTTCCTGTCACAGCCCCTCTTCCTGTACAGCTAAACAACATAATTCTACACATATGGAAACATGTATCATATGTTCTATACAGACGAACAGCACCTGGATTTATAGAACATGAATAAAGATCTGATCACACAGACAAACATCAGCTTCAACACAATCTGTCTGCTTAACTTAACAAAACACAAATGATTTATGCACCGTGCCAGATAATACTGCGATAATAGAGAAAAATGACAAGATACACTGTTCATTATACCATGGTCTGTTTGAATACTGGATTCTGATTGGCTGGAAGGTGTGCATTAAAAGCCTTTAACGCACGGGTAGCTCCAGTCAGTTTGATTACATTTAAAATTAACTGACAAAATAACCGTCATTTTCACCTGTTTGATCATCAATAAAAGCATTAACTTGGCAAATAACCATGGTATAAGTGGGATAATCCACGGCTAGCCGTGCATTAAAGGAGTTTAATGCATGACGTGGAGGCGAAGTAATTAATCAAATTTAAGCAAGCCAGAGAACTTCAAAGTGTAGATGAACTCACACGGGAAAATATTCTCTTGATCAGAATCACATCACAAGAGAACATAATTCACACTGAGAATAAACAGACAGAGCTGAACTCAAAGCCGTTTCACTATCGCAGCTCTAAAAATACTCCAGTCATTTCCATCGCCCCGGGGCACTCGAAATACAGTATCTGTGTCACACTGCGCTGCCAGAACACATCCGTAAATCACCACACACACACACACACGGCTTTGGTTGACTATCCCCGTGGGGACAGTCCATAGGCGTAATGTTTTTATACTGTACAAACTGTATATTCTATCCCCTATCCCTAACCCTATCCCTAAACCTAAAGATCATAGAACACTTTTTGCATTTTTAGATTTGTAAAAAATATTGTTCTGTACTATTTATTAGCTTTTTTGCCCCTGGGGACCTCAATTTTGGTCCCCACGGTGACACGAGTCCCCATGTGTTGGTGTGTATTCAGGTTTAGGTCCCCACCGGGATATACAAACATGAACACACACACACACACACACGCACGCACACACACACACACAAAACAATATTTCTGAACTCTTCATCTTAACCAATGATCAGGTTCAGGATTGATCTCATGGCTCAGTCAGCAGTACTATAGTAATACCGCGGTACAGTGAATGTTTACCGTACTCGTGATTAGGCATGATATTTTGACGGTATGATAACCTGTAGCGACGGTGTTGCAGTTTCGCGGTATTACAATTACAGAACTAAAATGTGTTATTTTCAAATGTCTGCGTATTCAAACAACAACTTTTCAACTGGACACAAATACATTTTATTTTTAAGCCACATTCATGGAACATATATGTCAGGTAAAAATAAAGCCTGAAATTATTATTATTTTTGTCATAAATTAGGCCTAAACATCCAACATTGCATTACATGACGTAATTATTTATTTTTGTGTAAACACATCTCATACCTTAGAAATGGTATCACAGGGGATTTTAGTGGTTTTGAAACCGTGACTCTTACAAGCTTCGGTGTACCTTGAAGCCGGTATTCGGCCCATGCCTACTCGTGATGGTATTTACACTATCAGATACTCCAGGGTCCTACCAAGAACACTATGAATACAACAGTGCACAGCTATAAACAGCATCATATACTGTGTGTTAAACAAACATCATGATATTAAACTGACACCTGTCAAAATTATTATGATGGTTCCATGTCCAATGAATCAGAACCCAAAGCACTCACTCCTGGTATTCCCTTAGCGGAATGAACAATGGTTTTATTATAATAAAAGTGTAGTGACCATTAAACCATGCGGATTGATGATCGTGTGTATAACCACAGCTTTAATACAAATACCATAGTTACACCATAGTTACTGTAGTAAATGTGTGGGTTAAACCATGGTTCATTCTCACAAGGGTTATTACAATAACCTGTCACATGGTATTACCACAATCACCATAAAACAACATCCAAAACCACAGATCTTTCAAAACCGCAGTGTTTCTGGGGGGGACCGTGACAATACCGCGGTACCGTTCTGCACTCAGGGTAAAGACATCTGAAAATAAATAAAATGACCTTGAACGGACGTTTCTTGAGTATATGTGATGTGTTGTTCTTGTGAATTAAAGTAAACAACACGCTTTCGCCATTCATCATTATGAGAGGATTATACTTTCATATTTTTGTCAAATTTATCTTCGTCAACTGAGAAAACATTCTCAACAAAAATATTTCAAAATGCGTTGAAAAAACGCACAACACAACTAAAATAAACTGTTAACCATGTTTGTACTGAACTAACGTTAGTGATATACAAACTTCGCACATCTGAGGTAAATGTGACTCTTCAGTGGAGACATTGAATCAGGGTGTGAACGCGCGACACAATCCCTGCGCGATCCCGCACAAATCCATCAGATTTAATCAGTTTTCTTCATAAACACATGGCAGCACAGGGCTCATCACACAAACCGCTCAGACTGACAGTTATTCCAGTCAGTTAATGTGTGTAAGTATCAATAATCGTGACTCACCCGCGCGTCTTCAAACCGGATCGATCAGCGATTATAATCCAGAGGTGTTCAGGTCAGTTTTTTTCTCTTACTCCAGTCGATTCCCTCTCATCCAGCGTTTCATTCCCTCTCATTCCAACATGGCTGACGGACAGAAACCAGCCCACCCAATCCCACACACACTCCTCCCAATCCCGTGTGAATGAACGCCGCTGGAACTGAACCGCGGCCACGGGTAGTGCGATTCATTTCTCTGAGTCGACTCGGAGATTTGGGTCGAACGCCTAGAATGATTCACGGATTCTTTCGAGTCATCACTCAAATATTTTCCTCATGTGGCATTTTAGTTTTGTGGTAAAGTTATTCTTTACTCACTGTGTGTTTAATATGTTGCTTAAATTCGACAAAAGGACGAAACGGTATCGACAAGTATTGCTTGGCGGCTCGGATGAATCGGTGAAAAGATTCGGCTCACAATAACGATTTGTTCTCGAGTGACACATTCCACTACACCGGGGCAAACATATGGAGGACTAAACCTGCAAAAATTATAAATAAATGAATGTATAAATAAATAAATATATAAACGAATAAATGTAATAATATGAAAATAAATACAGGACTGAATGGTTTTATAAAACAAAATAATTCGTTTTAGCTATTATTGATCTTAGCTTTAACTTTTCTTTTCATTTTTTAAATTAATTTATTATTTTTGTGTCCATTTTTAATTATTTTTTATTATTATTATTTTTTATTTTTAGATTATTTTATTTATCATTTCCTTTTATTTTTACATTTATTTATTTATACGTTTATTTATTTTTATATTTATTTATTATCGCATGTATTTATTTCCACTTTTATTTATTTACTCTTGTATTTATTCTTACTTTTCTGTGTCTTGTATGATAATTAGATGGGTTGGTCTTGCCTACTATTGGTTCAGCGTAGATTGAAGCGTTTGATCGATTACTCTTGACTTGTTTTGGACTAACGTCACGTCACTCACTGATCGTTTGCTTCGTGTATAACGTTAAGTAACTATGTCGGGCGCACAATTAGCTAGAGAGTTACAGCATTTAGCCAATGAAGTCGATAACCATGCATCAAATGACTGTGTGTCATTCAGATTAGATGCACTTATTGATGATTTATTACAGATTGACGGCGAGATAAATGATAAAGTTCTCCCTCGGTTGTTAGCCTCTTTGCAGCACATTCAAAGTCTGTGCGAGTCAGAGGGTGCTATGGTGGCGTTACAGTTCAACTGGTGAAAATCATAAAGCACAAAATGTAATAAGGTTTAACTACACAGATGAGCTTGTAAACCGAAGTCGCAAGCTAACGCTTTGTCAAAGTGATAGTTATAAGCAGCTTTTCGGTTAGAAAAAGCGTAAAGATTTAATGTAACAATGTAAATGAATTGAGACATAGTGAACTTAAGTCACAAGTTAACACGGTAGTAATGAGCATCGTTCTTTCACTACAGGGGCCATCAAATGGAAACCATTCCTTCTAAAAAGACGTGGTTACTAAACGGTACTCGTAAACTACATTCCATAAGAGATAAATAACACAGAGGTCACAAGTTAAAACGGGCATATTCCCTTGATTCATCCAGCTGCATATTGTTGTGTGACATCTTGATATTATTGCAAAGATCCGCAGCAGCTAGCATTGCGAAATAGCTTAGTGTGATTGTTACCGTAGTGACACGCTGCCTCACTTTATTGTATGGGTACGAATCCCGTGTCAAATCGCTTTATTTATTTTTTCACCTCGCTTCAGCCGTTACGGGCGATCATACCAATAATTTGCAATCTTAACAAGAATGTCAAAATCATGTAACAAGAAAGTCTGTGTTTATTAGACATCTTAATATCAAGTCGTCTTGTGCTTTCAGAATCGACGAATCTGCTGAGGTCGTTCATGCACTCTTTGGCAGAGGACCTGTAACCGGAACTTGGTCACCACCTTAGCACCCCCTGACTCGCACAGATTTTGAAGAACTTTGTCATTTATCTCTCCGTCAATCTGTAATAAATCCTCAATAAGTGCATCTAATCTGAATGACACATAGTCATTTGATGCATGGTTATCGACTTCATTGGCTAAATGCTGTAACTCTCCAGCTAATTGTGCGCACGCCATAAACGTTATACACGAAGCAAACGATCAGTGAGTGACGTGACGTTAGTCCAAAACAAGTCAAGAGTAATCGATCAAACGCTTCAATCTACGCTGAACCAATAGTAGGCAAGACCAACCCATCTAATTATCATACAAGACACAGAAAAGTAAGAATAAATACAAGAATAAATAAATAAAAGTGGAAATAAATACATGCGATAATAAATAAATATAAAAATAAATAAACGTATAAATAAATAAATGTAAAAATAAAAGGAAGGGATAAATAAAATAATCTAAAAATAAAAAATAATAATAATTAAAAATAATTAAAAATGGACACAAAAAATTATAAATCAATTTAAAAAATGAAAAGAAAAGTTAAAGCTAAGATCAATAATAGCTAAAACGAATTATTTTGTTTTATCAAACCATTCATTCCTGTATTTATTTTCATATTATTACATTTATTCGTTTATATATTTATTTATTTATACATTCATTTATTTATAATTTTTGCAGGTTTAGTCCTCCATACAAACACGCCTGGATACAAGAGTTACTGAATTGAATCTCAGTTTCACAGCGGAGTTTGTGTGTGCGTGCGTCAGTGTGTGCGCGTGTCTGTTTGCTTAATTATACCATGTACATCCCATATTAGATCATTGTAACGTAAAATGACAATTGTACATCTAATCAATTTTAAGATGCATATGTGCATTTTTTTATAAAACAGTTGGTAAAAACACCCGAAAAGAAACTCAACCATCCAATGTGAGATTGTATGGGACATTTAACATGCAAACATCTTTATGTGAACTCGATAGAAGAGCATTGAAATTCCCCCGTGATTCCTCGACACACTTTGATGTTAGCAGTGGAGGTTACAGATGAGATTATCTCCAGAGACTGTGATTCTAAACACTCATCTCTCATCTACACATGGACTTTACAGCCTTCACTGATGCTCAACGAAGCACATCGTGTCATCTGTCTCCTCAGATCTAACCAGATAAAGACTGTGACTATATTTCTGGCTTTTTTCTAGAGATGATTTCAGTGAACAAGATCTTCATCTGACAATATAAAATATAGATGAGCACACTGTTGACAGTAGATGATTATTCTGCTCAGATGCAGCACACAATGTGACACAAACAGTGCATTATGAGGTCACGTGCACTAATGTTTAATGCTTGTATTGTGACATATACACGCAATGATTAAAAAAACTAGCTGCCAACATGTATATATGAAGAGTTTGGTTGCAAAATGAGATAACTCAGTTTTTTAAAATGTTCAAAAATCATGTTTTTATTGTCTTACTTAGCTGTACTTTTTTAGTTATTATGGCTTAAATCAAAACAAACAACTGCAGTTTGATTGATATTCATTGGAATGCACAATAAAAAAACTGGATAAAAATTTTGGAACCATACTCATCATATGTTGGTATCACATTTTTAATTAAGTTTATTTAAAAATCTACATGAGAATTTTGAAGCAGGAGTCACATTGATCAATAAAACCACACTGCTGCCCTCTAGCGTTTCAAACCCGTGCAACTGATATGAATCCAGTGATTTGAGTTGAATAGAAATAGGACCAAAGTAAATCAAGGACAACATCAGATCATCAAAAATATTTATGAGATAAAACAGATATAAAAACAGTTTTATGAAACACACGCCTCTGTCATTTTCTTCCAAAATTATAATCTCAACCCCAGATTCGATGTCAAAATAACATTTGGATATATTTGACTAAGTACAATGTTTCCACATAAAACAGTACATCAGTTTAAAAATGATTAAATATTATTTTATGTTAAATATAGATACAATAGAAAGATGATATACTGTTTGTACAAAACATCTTTACAAATCAAATATAAAGAGAGAAAGTAGCTCCTTCATTTGCTTCAACATCAGCACTAAGATTTCCTCTTGATGTTGAAAGTTATACTTTAATAACATACATAAACAACTTTTATCTTCTTAAAAGAATAACTGTCATTGAAAAATAAGACGAGAGAGTAAAGTGCATTTTCACATCTGTAAGATGACACAATGTTTAAAGAGACTGAAGTGATTAGGGGCCGAATGTATGAGCATCTCCGAGTACGAACTCACTCTTAAAAGTCTGAGAATGACGTCATTCTACTCTTATTTCTAGGCATAAGAATAAGAGTGATTCATAAAGGTTCATAAGTGTTAAGACTAGGTCTCAGCTCCTAAATGACTGAAGAGCTGAAGAGGTCTCCTAACCTAGTGCAGAGTAACACCATGGCAGTTCAGAGGCAGATATCACGGACGTTACATCAAAGAATGATGTGATGACAGGGAGTTATATACAATAATATCACAAATGAAACCCATTTCAAAACATTTGCAGCTTTGGTCTTTTCTTTGTGTACAGCTGTAAGTGCAATATAGAATGAGGTGATTCAGCAGCTTAATTATTTAAATTAACTGTTAAAACTCAATTAAAAGTGTGCGAAATGGACACATATTTGTCATATTTCTGCACATAAAGCAAAATACATTTTTGAAACTGCAATTTTTACCTTTTGCATCGTTTGCATACTGTTTTGCACTATTTGCCTGGCCAGGGGGGGCTGCTTTATAATTTTAAAGTTTTACTTAATATTGCATATAGGAATTTATAGTCTGTTTAATATTTGACCTGTGCTTCTCTCTCCTTTATCCTAAATGTGTGCTCTCACTGAGCGTGCGTCTGCATGTGTGCGTGTCTGTGTGTGTTAGTACGTGTGCCTATTGTGTGTGCGGAGTGTTTTGTATGTGGGTGTGTGTGTCTTCTGTTTTCACCTTTTTCTTGTTTTTACAGGTACAACTTTGATTGTTTTGCTTGAAGTCAATATGTCTCATGTACAGCTGCTTTGTAACAATGAAAATTGTTGAGTCGAGTTAACTTGTCGCCATCTCGGTTTGAAAAATGAAATTGCAGGTAGCTTTATGCATTTATGTGGGATGAAGTCAACCGATGGTAAATTTCCCACAAAATCATACAGCTTAATATATATATATGTGACCCTGGACAACAAAACCAGTCTTATGGGTCAATTTTTCGAAATTGAGATTTTTACATAATCTGAAAGCTGAATAAATAAACTTTCTATAGATATCTGAGTTGTTAGAATAGGACAATATCTGGCTGAGATACAACCGTTTAAAACTCAGGAATCTGAGAGCGCAAAAAAATCAAAATATTCAGAAAATTGCCTTTGAAGTTGTTAATCAGGAGCACTGTGGCAGACCATCCACTCACAAAAATAAAGTTTTTATATATTTAAGGTAGGAAATTTACAAAATATCTTCATGGAACATGATCTTTACTTAATATCCTAATGATTTTTGGCATAAAAGAAAAATCGATAATTTTGACCCACACGATGTATTTTTGTCTTTTACTAAAAATGTTCCCGTGCTACTTAAGACTGGTTTTGTGATCCAGGGTCACATATATATAAATCACTATTGTAATAACCTTACCGTTGTATCAGGGGAAGCCAGTTTTTTACATGTACTTGCCCAATAACTACATTTTGGTTTATACCCAAATAAGCTATGGATTGCAGCTGTGTATATATATATATACAGTATATATATATATATAATCAAACATTTGTAATGTCTTAATTCAGTCTTAATTCAGTCATGAATAAATGGTGTCATGCTGCTATGTCTTTATCCTTGCAGGCTGATTCAGAGGTCAAGGGCGGCCATTTTCTGTTGAACTCATTGTAGTCCTTCATTCACAACACTTAAGAATCAGTCTTAAACTTTACTGAAAGTTGCTTTAAGCTTCTTTATAAAAGTCTCCTACTCTTAAAAAAGTCCTACTTCTTACTAAGATTTGTTTGATGCTTAAGTCAAAGTTTAAGACTACTCTTAAGAGCATTTCTGAGAAGTGTTATACATACGGGCCCAGATCTTAAATATCTCCCAGTCTGATGTCTGACTGATCTGACTTTGGTTTTTAATTCACTATGAACAGATGAAAATCCTCCGACATGAGTCACTAAATACTGAACTAACACTGAAGAATATAAACGTGTCTTTCCCTTTAATATTAAGCTACTTCATCATTCAGTAACACACAATAAAGACTTTCATCTTCAGAAGTTCATATGAATATGAGTATTATTTGCATGTTGTGTTTCCTTCATCATTTCTCATCAGGTAGATGATGTTTGTTTGTAATGTACTGTATACTGCATCATATTCAACACATGTTCATCATGTTATTAACTGGCGATGTAGTGTTTGTCTTTCCAGTGTTAGATGAGATCCCGACGGTTATTACTCGACCTTCCATATGCCGATCTTGCCGTCGGTCTGAGCAGCTCCACTGAGCACGTATCGGTCTTCAGCCGAGCAAAGCGTCTGCACGCAGTCGGTGTGTGCGATCAGCTCCTTCTCCACGACGCATTGCTCCGTGTTCACCACGTAGATCTTGCCACGAGATTTCCCTGCGACGCTGCGTCCGCGACAGCCCACCCAGATCTGCCACGAGCAGAGAGAGAGAAAACCATCACGCATCTTCTCACATCAAAATACACACACACACACAGATGAGTGTGTCATCTCGCACCTGTTTTTTGACTTTGATCATGCAGACGACACCTGCGCAGTCTTTCAGCTGGATTCTGATGATGGGTCTGCTCACGTCTCTGCAGTGCCACATGCAGATCTCACCTGCGTCTGCGAAACCGGCCCACAGCTGCTCAGACTGCAATGCAGACGCATTCATCAGACCTCATAGCACACAACCGTCCACATCTAACGTCATAAACGTTTATTCACTTTTTTCACATTTTGTTTGTCAAGCATGCGCTACAAAAAGAACTCGTTTTTCAAATGGTTCATCTCGTTAAAGGGAAGATGTGCTTTTTCACTTCTAGATGATCAGATTGTGATCTTCGCCTGGCGGACGATCAAACGATTTTGCTCAAAGCTCCTGATCCGAAATATCTTTACAACTTCACAGTGACACATGACAACCGCCCACAACACCAGAGCATCACCACACTGTCTTTTTCCCTTGAAATCTTGAAAGTTTCCGTGTCGTGTAACGCAGTTTGACACGTGACAGCTCATCAGAGAGGAGAGACTCTCATTAAAGCGGGCACACATGCGTTCCATTATCACTCTATTGAAACCTCCTTTAAACTACATCTGTACCTCATTAAAGAGCAGAAAGCTGCTGAATCCCCCCGGAGAACTCGACAGGTGAACAGGAAGTGACACCTTACGATGCACAGCGCCGTTCCTGCGAACTTCTGTCAGACCATCACGTGCACCTTTCGGAGCAACAAACAGAAACAATTGCAATGCACGTATAGAGGAAACGTGAGGCTTGTGATTGTCAGACGTGAAGCGTTCGTGACTCACAGCACCACAACATGCCGTCGTGAATCTGAACGGAGCGCAGCCCATCACACGACACTCTGAACTGCCGCTTGACCTGAAGCGTGGACACGTCCCATACGATCACACTGCCGTCTGCGCTGCACGAGTACGCCACCGTCTGACTGAGACACGTTCAACACGTTCAACATTCCCGTGTCGTATCAAAATCCGACTCCCCGTGAGATTACGACCCCCCTGGTTTCCCCTACCAAGGTTAGGGTTAGGTCTGGGGGCGGGCTTTAGAGATAGGGGCCAATCACAATGCAGCATCCTACGTGAATGAACCAATCAGAAGGAGGGGAGTGAAATCTCACGGCGAGTCGAAGTTCTGAGCGTTTCAAATGATTGACAGCTGCGGGTCACCTGAATTTGTCAGCTCTCTCCTCCAGAGCGAATCCGGTGACGGCCACGCGATGCTCCGTCAGATGTTTATTGCAGGACGTGCTGCGAGGGTTTATGATGTAAATGAGTGAGTCCTGCGAGCCGATCCACAGCTGCTGTGAATTCACCGCCAGCATACAGTTCTGAAAACAAAAGTGTGCGTTCGTATGAGAGCCAGCAGGGGGCGACACAACAGCAACAACAGCTGATATACTGTAGGAGACATTACTGTGTAGTGCACATGAGTGATGACGGGTAATAAACACGCTAAATAGCACACGTCACCGCTCACCAGACGTGACGCTCCCACTTGAACGGAGCTGTGCTGCATGGACCAGCTGGCAGCATCAAACACCAGAACCTTCCCATCGCCCATCGCACACCAGAGCTTTGGGTTTCCACCTCCGTCCAGATCCGCCACACCCAGCTGACCTATAAAACCACACATCAGAGTCCTGGAAACACTTAAGACGGTCCTTTATGACGGAGGCAATGACTTCCTCTGATGCCTTTAGAGCCAGAGCCCGAGGTCTGGGATGTGTGTTGCTTATACATTCTGCATGTCTGAATTTGACCACAAACAAAAAATATCAGAGAGTTTATGCACAATTTGAAGGACCGTAAAACTGAATGACTTCAATTCAATTCTGCATAAATTAAGTCTTTATAAGAACATAAGAGATGGCATCCATCCGGCAGGTTGCTATAAACCCAGACAGGGTGATCAGTGATGTGAAGCGGAGGGTCTTGGGTTTATTTAGTCTGGATGTACATGATCCCGATTCTTACTGTACACGGCTACCTGTCTCATGAGTTAATAACTGGATATGGATTCTTTTATTAGCGCGTCTGTAACTAAACGCAGAGCTGCATTTTTAACTCAAATATTAAACGTAAGCAGCACCGGTCAAGATGACTGAAGTGTGTTATCAGTTAATGCAGACCTCCTGACTGACCAATCAGAATCCAGCATTTCAGAGAGCAGTGTCATGAATACAAATCATCTCCACGCATTTACGTCGTAAAGGTCTTCAAATACTTTGTATTTTCTTAATCTAATTTCCTTATGATATGGTCTCACTTCTGAACATGTGACTTCCCCTTTCATTCACAAGAGCCAATCAGAAGTCAGAGAGTTTGTACTGTCGTAAACTGATCTTTATCAGACCTTCAGCTACAATTAATCGAGAGTCTTTCTTCATCTCTCTGAATGTCTGGAACGTGTGTAATCCCAGGATTCATAAAATCTGTGTGTTTACTGCGCGTTTACATTACAGTGTAGAGTCTCGGAGACGCCTGGACAAACATACAGTAGTAAAAGATTAAACACAGAGAAATGTAAGACACTTGAATGAGTCACTTATGAGTAACCAGAAGAGAACAAACACTTTGCATTAAAAACAAAGGTGCTTGAAAGGTTTTTCACAGCGATGCCATAGAAGAACCGTTCAGTCAAAGGTTCTTTAAAGAACCAACTCTTTCTTCCTTTTTATCATCTGAAGAACCGTTTTATCGCCGCTTCAGATGTTAAAGCTTCTTTATGGAACCAAAAGGTTCTTCTATGGCATCGAAGACATACTTTTGAAGCACCTTTTTTTTAAGAATAAAAGAAAAAAATCAAAGTGACATGAACGCAACTGAATATGAATGTGTACAGATGTGTGAAAGCACAGTTTCATGAGTCATGAGATGACATTTAAAGGTGGGGTGGGTGATTTGGAAAGGTGCTAACTTTAGCCTGCTAGCACTGAAATTATAATCCAAAGCCACGCCTCCTCCAAACACATGAATGTAGTTCGTAAATCCACGTAACGAATGACAAACTAAATCCATTAGATTCTTCTGGAAGCATGTACACACCGAGAGCAACCATGGTGTCGTCTCTCAGACCCTTTGCCTGCCGGAGCGGTCTCCATCGTGTTAGAGCTGAACCCATTCAGTTAATTACAGTTTTTCCTCTTTCATGATCCAGACGTTTTTTCCTCACTGCTTTTTCAAGAACTGACTTTCCTTTTGTAGATTTACTTGTTGTCGGTTGTGCAGGAAAGTTTGTTGCTGATTGTCCGCCATTCTCCCTACACTGACACAGCGGACGTGAGCGCGCTGATGACGTATGACGTCCATGTGAACAGGGTGCGCAGTGGGATGCAAAATACGTTGGCTGAAAATGTACACATGACCAGTCACAGCGTTTGGCCAGAACGTTTTGATTGGGCGAACGGTTTTTGGTCCTACGCCTTTCACAGGCGATGTATAATTATACAAATATTATTTGACCACTATACTTCTTGATCGCTATCAGGATGTAAAGAGATTTCCAGCCAACATGACACAAAATGTTTCTGGACTGGATCACCCACCCGCCTTTAAAGAACGATGGAGAAGCGTTCGTGGAAATTCCAGCCGGACTCTTGAGATTTGCCTTGAGCAGTTTCTGCAGAGCAGATTTACAAACCTGTTCTCTTTTCAAGCTCTCACGCGTGCGTGCGTGTGTTCAGAAACTCACAAAGGATCATGTGATCGGTTTACTGGAATACCACGAGCTGTCTGTCAACATATCATCTACACACGAGTGACAATACCTAGAGAAACTGGTTAAACCCGGTGACGCGTTACAGCCACCAGACATTTCAAATGAAACCATAACCCAAATCTGTCTGTCTCTGCAACCGCAGCATGAACTTGAACAAGCACACAATGCGTTCGCCCTGCAACGCTTGGACAGATAAAAGGACTGCGGAAAGATGACATGTACACGCTTGAGATTATTGGACTGCACTGACCAGGAGTGTAGCACAGAACATCCACAGCTTGAGGTGATGTCACATCCAGTGACGGGTTGATCTTGTGCTTCAGGGTCTCAGACGTCGTCTTAGGAACCATCATGGGAACTGTGACGAACCCAAAACACTTTCAGAAGAGATGTACACTACGACACACCCTGCAGTCGAGACATTTTCACATTCCTGATGAAGAAACCCACCCTCTGATTTCATCTTGTCAAAGTATGAGAGCTTGGAAGCAGCGTAGATGGCTTTCTGAGTCTGTAGACTGCCCACCACAGCGTCCATCAGCAGAGCGTTAGTCAGAGTCTGATCCATAAACTGAGGATCCTGCAGCAGATAAATCACATGAGACATCCTTCATTCTCTTATCACGGATCCACAGCAGATTGAAATAAACCGGTGTTCTGTCAAGAGCCATCACTTCTCTATTCGCTTCTGGTTCACACGTTTGAATTCACAGAAATCCTAAAAAGTATTCAGTGTCTCAGGAACGTTCTTTCGGTCACATCCATAACACCTGTTTATTTCCCTCTTTTATAGAGTCAGTATTTTGTGATTTTTAAGGTCCTACTTTGGTTTATAAAGTGTCCAACCACAAGTTTACGAGTGACTCTCAAATGGTTCGTTCAGCGAGTCATCTTTCTAATCCCCTGCTTTCTGTCAGCCTACTCTGATCTGATTGGTCAGATGGTCTAGTCTGCTGTGATTGGTCTACCGCGTACAGCATCAAAGTGTCGCAAATAGAACGTATATGCAGGCATTACACTGAGTGACGCAAATCTGACCCGGAACTGAAATTAGAACGACAGACGACTCGTTCGCGTGATTCAGAGTCGACTCCTTTTTTCCCCCAAGCCAATAACTTTGTTATTCGTTCACTTTACAACGGACACATTCACACACAGCAACATTACACACCGCATGAGATGTCATTTAGAAAAACATTGTAATAGTAACTCTTTAAAACAGAAAACGGGTATTTTTCTGATGTCTGCACTCTACCACCAAGGGTTTGGTGAAATATAACCAGATGATTCAATATTTCAGTATTGATTGATATGATTTATATTTCACGCTTTGACTAACAACATGATATCCATGACGCTGGAATTGCCCAGACAAATGTAAACAACGAAATAACTGCACGGTGCTCCTTTCGCTCTGTTATGTCCAATTTGCTCAGTGACAATATATGAAGAGTTTGGTTCCAAAATGAGATGGCTCTGTTTACATTTTTTTTAATCATGTTATCATTTTTTATTGTGTTTTATTCTGTTAGCTGTATTTTTGGAGTTATTATGGCTTAAATCAACACAAACCAACTGCGGTTCGATTGAGATTGAGAACAGAGTGATCTCATTTTGGAACCAAACTCTTCAAATGTTGACTGCTCAATTTCTGGTCTTTCCGCATGCCGTGAGTGTTCTGGGCCAGAGATCAGTGATGGAAAGGTGACCTCTGACCCTCGGGCTGATTACGGTCTCATGAGCCATGTGAGAAACCGGATTGTGAGAAGGACCGCACCCTAACACACAATACATCACTGTCACAACTCACGACCCACATGAACCCTCTCATCTACAAACCATTCAGTTTGAGAAGCAAACCTTATGATCATCCGCCATCTTCCTCCCGGCCCACATCTCCTTAATCATCAGATGCCAGAGGTCACACTCAGACTTCAGGTTCGCCTCGAACGTTTCCTTCCTGAGGGACGTCTTGATCTTCAGGGATGGGATCCTCAGAAGAAGAAACGCAGCTGAAGAGATCTTCACGTCCTGTGTGGAACAGATGAATAAAGTCAAATGAAAGTGTGATGCGTGATGTCATAGAACTGTTGTTTGGTTCTCACCTCAATATCTCTGAACTTTGTGATCTCGACGTATCCGGGCCGTCCCTCCGTCAGCAGGAAAAGCCTGCGCTGGGTCATGGCGATTTTTCCCACGCCGTGGCTGGTCTTGACTGAAGACGAGAGCTTGTACACACATTCATTACTCTCCAGGTGTTCCAGGACCACGGCCGGTAACTCCACGTCTTGAGCTGCCGCTTCAGTCTCCTTCCAGAAGTTATAGAAGAAACAGAAGATCTCTGGATCCACCTGCTTCTGCTGACCTGCACAGAACACGTTTCCAACACATCCACATCACTCATCCTCAAAATCCTGCAACATTCTTTGAGTCTGCTCATTGTCTGCTTTTAAACCAATTCCCAAAAGAAAAACCTGAATAATAAGCGGAATGTCCGGTGCCGATCCTAGACGTGCAAACTTGAACAAATCATTCAAATGAGATCTAACTGTAAACTATAATAAATAAAAAATAACGAATGAGGTCTGAAAGGAAAAAAACATTCAACTGGGGGTTAATTTGATCCTTTTACAATTAAATAAAAACTTTTGATCGACCTAACACGTGGCTCCGGAACCATCTAGCTGTTAAAACAAAACTACCACGCAAACGCTGAGTTTTTACTACCAAATGAGTGATTTACAAACAAAAATAAAGCATGATAAATGCAGTTTTCTCCAAAAAGCTAAGCATCAATACTTCTCTAAATGTGATGGCACAAACTAAAACTGACATATTAGGGCCTGTCATGGGCAAACTAAATATACTGCACAAATACTGCATTTGTAGATCTGGGCCTGTATTCATGAAAAATCTTAGCGCAAAGAGTTGCTCCTAGTGACCAAACTCTAAGAAATGTGGGCGTTTCCCTTAGAATTACAGAAAAGATCCCAGTAAAGAAAAAAGTAATTCATAAAGCTTCTTAACCCTTAAAAGAGCTCTTAAGGTCATACATTTTAGGAGTAGCGAGGAAGACTTTTAAGAGTTTCTTTAGCAGCAGAGAAAATGGACGAAACACAAAAAGTGAGAAGAAATGTGTTGCAATGCATGACAATTTTTACTTTGAAGGTTTATCAGATTTTTGTTTTTTTGTGTGTGTTCAACTTTTGGTTATTTTGGTTTTCTTGTATAGTTGCTTTGATGCAATGCAAATTGTAAAAGCGCTATAAAATAACATTAACTCACTGGCATTCAATTCAATGTCATAAGACACAACACATTAGATGTTTGTGACCGATCCTATTAGAGACACACTAATATCTCCAAAACAGCGCAGAAATGCCACAGCGGCAGAAATAGAAGAAATCACTACATCAACATATTTAGCAACTGGAGAAATATATATATATATATATATACATTGGTCCTGAATCACTTTTAAGCGAAGACTCCTACATAGAAGTTTTTAAGCTAAATTAAGAGCTTTCTTGGAGGATTCTTAGAAGCTTTAAGAATACGGGCCCAGTACTGGAGAATTGTTTTGCAAGTAATGCATTGCATAATTTGGCAAAACTAAATAAGACTTCAAAATGGTACAAATGAAAAACACATGCCTTCTTGTTCTTTTGCTTCGTGTTGTTGCCATTTTTTTCTCTCCGCCTGAACGGATAGCTCTGTTTTAAAGCCATGGTCATATGTAAAGACGCATTTCAGCAAATCATGCGCATGTCATAACCTGCTGCCCACTGCATGACATCCAAGTACTTAACAGTAATTCAATAAATGAAGTATTGAAAAGGAAATTTCCAAATGATTCCTGTAAAGTTGAATCCGCTAGTTATAAAAAGAGCATCTTGTTTACATTTGAGTGTTTTTGATTGGGTACTCAAGGGGACCCCTGGTGGTGGTGGGGCCCTACGCAACCTGTGTAGTCTGCGTATAGGAAGGATCAGCTCTGGGAATGTCATTTCATTTTGACTACCATCAACTACTTTTATGGAGATGATTGACAGCTTTCATTTGATTGAAAAACAGTGTGAACTTTCTTGTGCTTTCGCGAAGAAAGTCTGGTGTTAAGGATGAGATCCGTCATAAAGATGAGATCGTTTCTGAATGAAATATCCCTTTTATATCTAATAGATATAAAGGCTTATGACAAATATGCTTTCCTTATCCATCGTATAAATGAAGACGAACAACACAGTGATGATATGACATAACCCCTCTCTTGTGTTCTTCAGATATTGAAGTGATCTGAATGTGTTCTAGTAATCTCATCAGGAACTGTTCAGAGTCATAAGTTGAGAACATGAAGAAACGGAGATGATTAACCAGTGTAACGCACTGAAGTGTGCACACGGGGCTCAAGTTCACAGACGTGACGTCACAAACACTCATGCACATGCACACATGCTCTGAATGTATTAATGACACAGAGCACATGCACGCTACTCTCTTACCCTCCACCTCAAGGTAAAATACAGACTGCGATGTGGCTTCCAGACCTGACAAATCAAAGCCAGTTTTAACCAAACTCATCCTGCATGAAGACGACATACCTGTGAGCTCAGTCACTATCAGCATCACTCGGAAATCATGTGAGCAGGTGTGTTTAATACAAGAGACTAGAGATTTGTAATATTGGCCATCATATCAGTTATCTGACATTACTATAAACATATCGACGTCATAGTTTCTCTGCATTAATGATTAAAAGAGAGCCAACCAATTGTAGAAACAAAGCTAAATCAGATTTCTTTCTTTCAGCAGTAAAATGGATTTCTAGCACAAAACCTTGTCTGCTATTCTGATTGGTCCGTTGTGCCGTGTACCCACCCACAGTGAGAGCATCGAACAGTCGACGGATGGTGCCCAGATCCTTCACGATGCCCGACTCCTGCACGCGCCGCACAAAATCATCCAGATGCAGGTGTTTCTTTGGCAGTTCAAACCTCTTGACCGTACCGCCGTCCAGCGTGCGCGCTCGCTCCCGCTCATTGTCCCTCTTCACCCGGCTGATCAGACGCTTTAACTCGGTGCGCCTCTCGGCCGTCTGTCTCTCCTCGGCCGGCAGAGAATCCACCAGCGTGTTCACCAGCTGAGAGGGAAAGATATCCACGTCTGTCTTGTACAAGCTCTGGAAGTCTCCGAGAGCGTCCACGCGTCTCCCGGCGACAGAATTCACCAGCCCGCGCAGGTAATGATAACGGGCCAGGAGGGCGGAGTCGTCTGGGGTCGCCATGGCGATGGCTTTAGTCAGCTGACTGATGAGATCAGAGTAATAGTTCTGAACGTACTGAAAGGCCAGTGGAGGAGGGAATTCTGGGAGTTTAAAGGTCTTGATTGATCTTGAGGGATTCCAGGTGCCTGTAAACGTGACGATGTGAGACATCAGTTACAAAGAAAAACAAGTTTCACGATAGTTTTTCATCAGCTTTGTTTGCACTTCAGAAATGTTCAGGCTGACGCCACATGAACGGGGAAAAATTGATCAATTAACCAATGATATTATAAACTAACATCCATAAATCAAATTTCAATGACATCAAACGCTGTACTGAATCACAAGGCATTGTAAGAACATGGAAATATAGTGCACTGACATGTCAAACGCGTTGTGTTATAAATATGATGTTTTAAAGAATATCTTCCAGTTTTCTCACCGCACTGTGAGAACATGGTCTTCATTGACATGTGTCGGACCGGTGCGTTTAGTACTCGGTCATCGGCCAGGTTAGGCATGCTCATCCCCAGCCTCTTGTGCAGACCGTTCTCAGGTCTGGAGAACTTACGGATCTCCTCCACAGTGGGTCTGCGTGGAGACTCCGTCATGGCCCTTATCCTGAACACAACAGACATTACATTTACATTGATGCAATTGGCAGACGCTTTTATCCAAAGCGAGTTACATTGCATTATACTTTTGTTTCTGAGTTGTGCAATCCCTGGGATCCAACCCATGACCGTGGCGTTGCTAGCGCCACTGAGCTACAGGGAAGCAGTTACGCAGACATCACACCATCAACAGATCAGAATGATCTGATATCTGCATGAGCGATGTGATGTGAATCACTGAGGATTATACCCAGAAATGTTTTTGACAACATCACAGCTTTTCCTTTTCTGCAGGTGCTTAAACAAAATGATCATCTGCAGACATTTACAGTAAACACACGTCTGGTTTACTATCTCCGTGGGGACAGTCCATATTTTTATACTGTACAAACTGTATATTCTATCTCCTAACCCTAAAGATCATAGAACACTTTTTGCATTTTTAGATTTAATAAAAATATTGTTCTGTACAATTTATAAGCTTTTGTGCCCATGAGGACCTCAATTTTGGTCCCCACAGTGACACGAGTCCCCATGTGTTGGTGTGTATTCAGGTTTAGGTCCCCACCGGGATATACAAACATGAACACACACACACACTCCTCATTAACGCGCGCGCGCACAAACACACACACCTCATTTACACACACACACACACACACACTCCTCATTAACGCGCGCGCGCACAAACACACACACACGCACACACACACACACACACACACACACTCCTCATAACGTGCGCGCGCACAAAACACACACACCTCATTTACAACACACACACACACACACACTCCTCATTAACCGCGCGCGCACAAACACACACACACGCACACACCAACACACACACACACACACCACACCACTCCTCATTAACGCGCACCCGCACAACACACAACACCTCATTACACACACACACACACACGCACACGCACACCACACACACCTCATTAACACACACCAACACACACACACACACCACACACTCTCATAACCCGCCGCGCACAAACACCACACACACGCAACACACACACACACACACTCCTCATTAACGTGCGCGCGCACAACACACACACCTCATTTACAACACACACACACACACACACATCCTCAATTAACGCGCGCCGCGACAAAACACAACACACCTCATTACACACACACACCACACGACACACACCTCATTACACACACACACACACACACACCCTCATTAACGCTGCGCGCACAAACACACACACCTCATTACACACACACACACACACACACACACACACACACACACACACACTCCTCATTAACGTGCGCACGCACACACACACACACCTCATTTACACACACACACACGCACACACACACGCACGCACGCACGCACGCACACACACTCCTCATTAACGTGCGCACGCACACACACACACACCTCATTTACACACACACACACGCACACACACACGCACGCACGCACGCACACACACACACTCCTCATTAACGTGCGCGCGCACAAACACACACACCTCATTTACACACACACACACTCCTCATTAACGCACGCACGCACGCACACACACACACACCTCATTTACACACGCTCACACACTACTCATTAACATGCGCGCACAAACACACACACACACACACACACACGCACACACACCTCATTTACACACGCTCACACACTACTCATTAACATGCGCGCACAAACACACACACACACACAGACACACACTCAATCCTCATTTACACGCACGTGCGCACACACACAAGTGACAGCATGTCATTCAAGTAACACATACCAAACATAACTTTAGTAAAAACTTTAGTGTTCCCTACAGGAAGAGACAAAAGAAAAAGGAAGATTGGAAACTGGATGAGCCAAGAGGAAGGAGGCGAGATGGAGAGATTACAGCTAATGTACCTGCGAGTCTCTGAGCGGTTGCTCATCTCCATACGAGTGAAGGCGTCGTCCCTTTTGTTCAAACGATCTCTCAGAAATGAGTGAAATATATGAGTGTCTAAAACCTGCACACACACACGCACACACACACGCACACACACACAGATGTTGAGTTTATAACTGATCTGTCTCATGTAATATTGTGTTAGACTCCAAACATGTGGTTTAGCGTTTGCTGTAAACCTCAAGCGCACAGACGTTTTTCTAATCTTCAAACTTTTGTTTGATCAAACTGTTACTGTAATGACCGTGACTTCATTTTGATTCCTGTGATGTCTTCAGGTAATCAACTTCTGACCTTCTTGTAGATATTGTGATCTTCTGGCTCTCTGGACCTGAGGAACTCTTCACTGTTGAAAACACGATGCTCATAGTTCAGGAACTCACGCACATCACTGCAGACAGACCAAAAATACAAGCGTTTCTCTTTTTAAAATACTTTGCAAATCATATTTCATTGCTTCCACACATGACGTGTTCATGTGACAGGTGTGACAGGATTCTTCTCTTCAGACTTGAAGTGAAAGCGTGTGCGTTGTGTTGACCTGAAGATGTTGACGATCAGCTCCATGGTGACGTTCATGATGATGGTGTTGAGCGTGTGTTGCCAGTGTCTCCTGTGAGCGCGCACATCGTTGATGTCTGTGTGTGTGCTGCTGTTACACAACTCCAGATCATAGTGCAGCTGCAAATCCTCACACCTGAAAACACATCCGCATCACAGAAACGACATTTCAATGTGGAATTCACCGATGTAGTATATATGCAAGAGGTGAAGGTTTGGTGTGCTACAGTAACACACGACTGTGGTTTCTCTTACCGGAATAGAAAACAATCTTTTGCCGCCTGCGGCACGTCTAAAACCTCTGGAGTGCTTGAACTGGAAGAGATCACGGTTCCTCGATCGATGTCTATAAGAACCAGATCCTCAATTTCCTGACAAAACAAACAGAAAACATCAAGAAACAAGACAATCAACCAAACACAGACCGATTCATCGGGAATCCTGTGGTCCATACCTCGGTGACATCATCGAAATGAAAGGTGTGGCAGCCCATCAGGTAGGCGGTGGGGGCCATGATGAAGTCCAGCATCTGACGGGACAGCACGGGCACAAACGGATGCTGCCAGCGCAGAGGATGAATGAAGATCATGAAACACTCAGCCATCAGTGTGAGTTTGGACCAATCGGTGGAGAGAAACACCAGCCTGCGCTCCATCAGAAGACCGCTGATGATCTGACATCGACACAGAGACTGAGTTTAACTGAAACATCCTGAAACACAACTCAACACATGAGGATCTTTCAGTGTGCCAGCGTCTCACCTGCAGGATCTGTTTGGGTTGGAAACACAAGAACGGCAGATGAAGATCAAGATCCACCACGGGCCGATCCGCATCCAGTCTCGAAGGAAGCTCAATGCCAAGAGGTCTGAGGTTAAACACCTGGAGGAAAGCACAGAAATATCCCAAAACCTTTCTCGACACGTTCATGAGTTTGCCAGAAAATGATGTCAGAATACGATCGAAGATCTGAAGAGTTTGGTTCCAAAATCAGATCAATTTTTCCTGCAGTAGGTTTGTTTGGATTTAAGCCATAATAACTCCAAAAATACTCCTAACTAACACAATCATAATACATGGTTTTTGAAACAATTTAAAAACGAAGTTCTCTCTTTTTGGAACCAAAGAATGTTGGAAACCGAACAGCACTGGACCCCGTTCACTTCTATTGCATGGACACAAAACCAATGCAAGTGAATGGAGGCCGGTAACAACATTCTTCAAAATATCTTCTTTCGTGTTCTGCAGAAGAAAGAAAGTCATAAACAATGACAAGAGGGCGAGTAAATGATGACAGAATTGACATTTTTTGGGTGAGCCGTTTTATCCAAAGCATCTGTGAATCCTGGAGACGGAAAGTCTGGTGAACTCTGACACGAGGAGATCAATAAAGGATCGATACATCACGTCATGACCTCTTATTCCATTTTGGAAACACGGACGATAGTGATATCAATCCCATTTTGCACAATACAGCTTTAAAACAGCTTTAGAATGCAAGATGTGTGGATGGATAATACACCCTCACACGCAGAGCTCCCCGTAAATGTTTTGTCCGGTTTTTAAAGTGTATCGTCACTGCGGCCACAGTGTAAGTGAAGGATTCTCACCACGTGCAGCTGTCCTGGAGGAGGGATGGGCACCAGGGCCAACTTAGCCGAGAACTCCTTCACCGTCTCTTCAAACTCAGACATGCGGACGGTCTTCAGCTGAAGCAAGAAACTATCAGGAGATAAAACGCTCGATCAATCAAATCTGCTCGGATCCAAAACCCTGCGAGCTCTCTACGAGTCACTTCAGTTCGGTTCTTACCAGGACAGACAGTCTCGGAGTGCATTATAATAGGGGTATTTGGAAATGACACATATGCTGTACGTCGTGTACAAGCGCGGGAGTTTGGAGGACCGGTTGCCGTCCTGATAAAACTACAACAAACACACCAGACATCAATGAGAGGATCCGTTAAATGCATTTCCTTCTTGTTTTAAAAGCACACACGCTGTTCATCTATGAAAGATTTTCCTTCCAGAACATCAGAAGTGTTTTAATTCCGTCTGCGCCCGCTCAAGACATACAAACGTAAGCCAGATTTCTCACCTGAACCGGTTTACAGTACTGAGCCACCACACCATGCGTCTGATTCCCAAACACATCCGTGAACACCAGGAAATGATACGAGTCTTCTCTGCTCTCATTGGTTATCCTCAAACCATCTGGCCAATGACAAAGCGCACGTTTGTTACGGGGAACTCTCGAGACAGAGCGCTGCGGCGTTACACACGGCTGTTACCTGGGAAACAGAGCTGCTGCAGGGCCATGAGGTCGATGTTTTGAGGTACGCTGAGGTCCTCTGAGGTGGCGACTGCTGATTGGCTGGCAGAGTCGATGTTGGCGGAGACGGGTCTCTCTCTCTTCTTCTTGAACGAGCGTCGTCTCTGGGCTCTGCTGAAGGCCGGAGCGTGAGAACTGTCCAGACCGTCACATGAACTCTCTCTCTTAACAAACGGAGGAGCGTGAACCTGTAACACCTCCACCTCCACCGGGGGGAGCTCTCCGTCTTTGCCCTGAAGCTGAAACACCAGAGGTTTGTGTTAATGACGCGATACATGGCTTTGAGCAATATAACGATCAGATCTCATACCTGACATAACTCTGTCAAATGGTCGTCTGATACTCCGACGACAACACACGCCTCCAACAGACCAGACGGGACGGTGTCCGCCATCACGAGACGCTCTGCTGAAACTCCCTGAGAATTTAATCTTCAGCTTTCGCGTCCATTGCTCTGGTGTGACGCTCTTGTCGGCCTGTTCAAGTGATTACGAAGACATCTTTACAAGTGCTGTGTGAGAAGAGCAACTACTGCATATATTAAACTTGCGTTACGAACATTTCCAAAGGTCTCAGAAATCATCAGAAACAACATCCTGAGCATGAGAAATGCTGCATGTGATTAAAACAGATGCTCGGCGTCTGATCTCATGCCTTTCTCTTTGTAAACAAAACTGAAAGATCAACCCAGTTTCTGGTAAGTCGTCAGGTTTTATAGAGTCTTGTTAGTTAGGCCGCTGTTTTTAAAGGCGGCTGCTGTGTTTCCAGGGTAATGGTTTTGGTGTGGTGGATTGCGGGCATCTGGTTTTGATGCGAAACTGGACTGAAGTCAAGCTGAGAGCGAGCGAGTGAAATCTCTCAACATCTACATTCATACACAACACATCAGTCAGACCGCGTCGTGAGTTATTACACACACAGATGTCATTCATACGGCTGAAGTGACGTCAGAGCTGTGGGGAAAAGTCAAGAAAACACAAAACTCCTCCTGTCTGGACTTCAGCTGGACAGTAAAACTACAGAAAGGACTTTCACAGTGTCACGTTCTACTGGACTGCTCAAACATGTCTTTTATTCTTGTATGAGTAAGAGATTATATCGCAATATTATTTATACTTTCATAAGTTCATTAGTCACACCACCACAAATTTGAATATTATCATGTGGTCACCATTTAAAGCACATTAAATATAAGATTACACTTAACACTAAATGCAAAAGGTTCATTGAACTGCGCACAAATACTGACAATTCTTCTCTGTGCGACTTTTTACTGTGAGGTTGAGTTCATTCTCTGACATAAACGATGTTAAAGGGACACTTCACCCCAAAATGAACATTCTGTCATCATTACTCACCCTCAGGTTGTTTCAAATCTGTATAAATTTCGTTGTCCCGATGAACACCGAGGAAGATATTTGGAAGAATGTGAGCAATTTTCAGTTCTGGGGCATCATCAACTACAATAGTAGGAAAAAATATTGCATTTTTGTTGTTCTGCTGAACACAAAATGAGAAGAGATTGGGAAAACAAACAGTTCTGGGGCACCTAACTACCATTTCATTTTTCCCACTATAGTAGTCAATGATGTCCCGGCCGGAACTGAAGGTTACTAACATTCTTCCATTTATCTTTCTCTTTGTTCATCAGAACAAAGTAATTTATACACGTATAACAATACACGAGGGTGAGTAAATGATGAAGAATTTTGGGGTGAAGTATCCCTAAGGCAACAGTCCACACGTTCTACAATCAATTAGGACAAAATGTCCAGCAACATGTCGATTTACTCTATTAAACCTCATTTAACAGTCTACAAATATTGTAATGAGTTAGTTGACATGTAGTTAGTTCAATGTCTAAAGTGAATAAAGTGTCAAACAATTTCATTACCGAAACTCGCATGACATAAGATCTACAGTACACGACTCCTTACAGTATTAAACGCGCGCGCGCACACTGTAAAGAGAAATGACGAATGTTTGACTGTATGATAATCAGAGTGTTGCTGCTCACGCGCGAGTAGAAGTTACTGTGTGAAACAATGAAGCACAAAATAACGTTCATGAAAAATCAAAGAGCAACAAACCTTTTCAATCCGCTGTGAGGCGATACAAAGTGTCGTGAAAGTAGAAAAATAATCAAATCCTGTTAGTATAACATACGTGTTGAAGAATATGAAGGCGGGAAGATAAAATCACACACAGATGCGATCAGAAGTTGAACCGCGTGAAACACGCACACACACAACTCTCTCTCTCTTTCATACGAAAGGCAAACTCATGAATATTAATTAGATAACGCTGACTTCATGAAGTTGAACACCGCACTTACCGCTTGGAAACCTCCACTGAGCATCCAGTCACGTGACCTCATAAATATTCCATTCACGCCTTCATGACGATGTATCCGCGTGAGGGCAACGGAACGTACTGACGTAATTAATATTCATAAGTGACGTCTTCGCTGAATAATAACACAATAATTCATGAGACGAACTCAAATACTCCCTCGGGACTGACAGAAATACGATTTATGATAAATCTGCACTAATAATGTTTAATCAAAGTAATTATTATTAATGATTTAATTACGGATTCCCGTTTTTAATTACGTAAAGAAAAACTAAAGCGCCACCTAGTGTCGGTAACTAAACAAACCACTGACCAAGACATACATTATAAAATTACAACCCGATTCAGTGCGGACTAAAATATCAACACATTTTTCTTTCCTGAACATCATTCTAAGACAAACCAATAATAATATTATAGTAACACGTTTTTAAATGCTTAATACTTAAATAAAAATACACTGCACTATGGTACAACCAAGGGACATCAAAGTTACACTCAATTTACAAAAAAATCGATTCTATGGCCCGGTTGCACAGACACAGCTTAGTTTAAGCCAGGACTATGCCTTAGTTGAATTAAGATATTTATGTCGCTTTTATAAAAATACCTTAGAAGAATACATCTCTGGTGTGCATCTCGAGACAAAACAATGGCACGGATATAGTTTAAGAGATTTCTGAGCAAGTTATATTTAGTTAAGACAGGTCACACACTCATTTTAGTCTGGGACTAGCCTTAAACCTCGTCTGTGAAACCGGGTCTATATGTTTTAGTGGACAATAGTTGATTAAACACGCTAAGATTATAAATACATTATCTGAATAATAACACAGGTGACACAATTTTATTGTGGTACTAAACAATAAAGTCCTCTAAACTTAGCAGCTTGGTTGTCTTGACTAAAAAAAAACACAACCTGATAAAATTCACTTTGAGAAAAGTTTGAAAGCTGAATTCCTGCAGCTCCTTAACATGAGGATAATAAAAATCTCAATATTTAAAAAACAGTGACAACTTTGTTTACACATAATATAAACACACAACCAAAGCGTTCTTAAAATGATAAAACCAGCATTAAAAGTAAACTAATAACGCAGGGAGCGTGACAATCATTTGAGCATCAGTCCTCCTTACAGCAGCCAAAAACACGAGAAAGCATCAGTCTCTTCTAAATTACAGTCCGGCAAATGTACAAGACAGCACTACTCTTTTAGCACAATAACAAGTCAATATCTCATCTGAGGCACCGCATCTTTGTTGCCGTGGCAATGCTACAGTCTCCCATCCGCAGAGGAGGAGGGTAAAGATGTGGAATTCATGTCCTCCTCGTTGGTGCCACACGTGTCCACCAGACAGATCAGGCAGCTGGTGACGGGGAAGGCACGTACTTTACTGGACACGACCCATTTGTCTGTCTCCGTGTAATATTCCATGATGTGACCCAATCGCCCCACACCCTGAAACCCGGCCAGCACGTAGATGACGGAGGCCACGGCGGCGCACTTCACAGTCACACCCCTCCAGGGCATCGGCGACGCCATCTTCCACTCATTACTGCCGATCTCGTAATATTCCACTGAGTCCAGTCCACCTGAAACCACAGATCACAGGTCAGTGACCACACAAACACACCGCGAGAGATCTGCTCTGTCTGTCTTCAGCTCCTGCTGCTGCTTTCACAATCTGTCAGAATAACTACAAATATCATATTTCATTGATCAGAAATGAAACTCTCTCATACAACGGTGCTGAATTCTGTCATAATCCATCAGCTCCGTTTTCTTACTGTATTTAGTTCCATTTCAACTGTCTGTGTTTATTTACATCATTTTTACTTCATAACAAGTGCTTTTTTAAATGGTCATTCATGTTAAAGATCATAACTACAGTAGGTGAAATGTGTAATTCATGCAAAACAAAATGACATCTTCAACTCCATCTTTAATGCAAAAACTTGATTGGATCATAATGTTTCTATTAAAGCACCTGTGCTGAGACGAAACATACCCAGTGTGTTCTGTCCACCGACGGCGTATATTCTTGAGTTCACCACCACCAGACCGTGATTCTTCCGGGCCTCTCTCATCCCACACAGAACCCTCCACCTGACACCCCAACAAAACACACACAGTTATTCTTCTGTCGAATTCAGCTGAATATAGTGTCTGAATTATGCATGAGATCATTTAATGTTCAGTCACGGTGTGTAAATGAAAGAAAGGTCTGTGTGTACACACTCTTCTGTGCTGGGGTCATACACCTCACAGTCGTTCAGCACTCGACCCGATACGTTGTTGCCCAGACTCCCACCGCAGACGTAGATGAGACCGTTGGCTTCCACCGAGCCGTGACTGCAGCGAGGCATCAACATGTTGGGCTTCGTCTGCCACGTCTCTGTGCGCGTGTCATAACACTCGAAGAGATTCAGAGCAGAGCTTCCTATCAACGCACACACACAAACATATACAGTCTTTAAATAATGTCTATATCTGAGGAATCTTTCTCTACTGGAAGACCCGTTTCAGACTCAAACTCACCCACTTCAGATCCTCCTGAGGTGTAGATCTTTCCTTTCGAGGCGCAGGCGGCCAGACTGTCTCGTGGATTGGGGGGTCCGAGTTTAGAGTACCAGCTGTCCTTCACAACATTATAACAGTCCATGCGTTTAATGGGGAAGAGCTGAGAGCCGCCCAGAATGTAAACAACATTATCCCAAAACACAGACGTGGCGTCTCGTCGTTTCTCGAAGGGACAGCGAATGTCCGTCCAGCTGTAGTCCTGAAACGCCACAAAAATCCCCACGTTCAGTTTGAACTCAAAAGAGACAATATTGCAGTTCTGCATGTACAGTGGGCAGAAAAATACATACTCATAACAGAAATGTAAATCAATGACACGTTCTGTGTGCGTGTTAGTGAAATAAAGCACTGAGGTGATTGGATGGATTATTATTTAGCGTGTACCTTTGGGTTAAAGTATCGACAGGACTGAGGCTGCGAGCCACCGAACAGAGCGATGCGATAGTCGTGTTTCTTGCGGCGAGGTCGACTGCTTTCACCGAGTTCCTCACGGTCCTCCGGAGACAACAGATGATAACGCATCCCACCTGATGACAAACACATAAGAACATGAGAACATCAAATCTGTCAGATAACGAATAGATGACGGTAGGTTAAATGAACTTACAGATGACCATCTTCAAGCACTCTGGATTGTCCTGAATCAGCGGCTCAGCCTGGACCGTTTTACTGAGGAAGTTTTTGGATACGAGAGGAAATCGAACTTTTCCCAAAATGTCCACAATGTACTGCTGCCGATTCAACACATCATACTTGAGCCAGCGCACGGCCGCGTCATATATCTGCACACACACACACACACACACCGCTGTCATCTCCACTGTATTTGGTTAATACCACGCCACGGTATGTACATATGATGTTAAATCAGTCAGAGCAGGTTATACATCCAAGCACAGTGTTTGGTGGTCTGACCGAAGGTCTCACCTGGTCTTCCGCTCGGACGGTGAGTGTGTCCTGCTGGAGCAGGTATGTCACCTGTTTAACATCCAGCTGGAGAAACTCATCCATCTTATAGACGTCTGTGAAGTGCTGGTGGATGAAATCGTCTGCAGCGACCTTCAGCTCAGGACAATTTAGACACTCGGCCAGGGCACTGATGCCTGACAAGAAATAAACAACCAATCAGAGCAATGATGCCTTACAAGAAATAAACAACAGCTTGTGGTAAATGAAAAAGCAAACACAAAAAAAAAACTAAATACAACTCAAAACTTTGAACAAACGTAACCGTGACAGTGACACAAGTGAAAACATTGACATCTCACCTAAGCAGTTGGTGGCATCGACCTGTTCCTTTAAGAAGTCCACACACATTTTCTTCACCGGCTCGATCTGGTACTGGTTAGCAGCGTTCAGTAGAGACTGAACATTATTACTGTTCACTGAAATCCTACAGGAACACAAAAAGCACTCTTAAAGGGACAGTTCACCCAAAAATGAAAATCCTGTCATCATGTACTCACCTTCGAGTTGTTCCAAATGTGTATAAATGTCTTTGTTCTGATGAACACAGAGAAAGATATTTGGAAGAATGCTTATAACTAAACAGATTTTGCCCCCATTGACTCCCATGGTAGGAAAAATACAATGGTAGTCAAAAGTGCCCCAGAACTGTTTGCTGTCCTACATTCTTCAAAATATCTTCTTTTGTGTTCAACAGAACAAAAGAAAACGATAAAGCAATTTTTCCTACTACGGGAGTCAATGGGGGGCGAGATCTGTTTGGTTACGGACATTCTTCCAAATATCTTTCTCTGTGTTCATCAGAACAAAGACATTTATACACATTTGGAACAACTCGAAGGAGAGTAAATGATGACAGAATTATCATTTTTGGGTGAAGTATCACTCTTAAGTGTCCTTCGAGGGTGAGACGGTCTTACCGCGCAGTGTAGACAAACTCCACCAGTGACTCAATGATCTCCGGCTCAGCTCCACCGAGCTCCACCTCATGATTCGTGGCCTCCATCATACTTGCTGAAACACACGCAAAAGCATCAATGCTTGTCTTACACGACTGTCCATTCTGCATACCGTCTAGTGTAGATCCCATCAGACAATGTTGTATTAGATGTGTTGTACATGTAAGTGGACTGTCAGGTGTGTCTCACATGTGAACATGAGGTTGAAGAAGTGACTGGCAGCTGCCAGCACCACTCTGTGTGCCAGGATGTGTTTCCCCTGAACCACCAGGATGACATCACACAGGATTCCCTGCAAAAAAAAGTGTTTCTCAAACAAACTCCATCACTGTTCCTTCATCTAATGCTCAAACCTACAAAGAGCAGTGCTTTGACTTTATTCAAATAAAGTGTATATACGCCCATAACAAAAGAGAATCACCAATTTATTTGCAGAAATAAACTGTATGTATTTTTAGTATGTAAAAAATGCCATATTGGTTTTCATGAACTCTTTGATCTCTACTGTTGAATACACAGGACAAAGTATGGCATCAGCAAGAATATATGCATCATTTCAGTGCATGAATAATGTCAGATACCTCAGATTACATGTATATATCAGATCCAGTAACGTTATGTGAGGAGATGTAACATTACCTGTTTCCTCAGGTTATTCATCACTCCCATGATATTGGACAGTAATCTGTATTCCTCTTTGGACGCGGTCTTCTTCTCGCTTTTTTTCTTGGATCCTGGTGTTTTTTCGCATGATGTGGAGGCCAAACTCATCATGCTCATCCACATATAAACTAGACTAAACTTTAATAAAAACAGCGATGTAAATAGACGTAAATGTGAGCTGTAGGGATGATGTGAAGCACGTGACGATACGCAAAAAATTTCTCCGACCTACTGCGTGTCAACATAAAAGTCCCGCATGCGCGTCTGCTGAACGCGTGTCAAAATAAACGAAATAAATAAAATAAATCAATTAAATAAACTGTTCTTTTACTGATCTCCACACAAATATAACAATTATTATTAAATAACAGCTTGTGGACATGTGTTGTTACCGCTTTTTCAAGGTTATAAAGATATCTAGGAAAATATGAAATATATGAATATATCTGAAGTAGTTTCAATGAAAAAGGTTTAAATGGTAGATAAACTACACGTTTAGTTATTGCTAAACTATTAAAAAGAGCTATTCATTATTTAAGATATTAACTTGAAAAGTATGTACTCGTGGTATCTAAACATTGTATCATGGTAAGTAAATAATGAGAACACTAACCTGATACATACACTAGATGTCAGTATGTAAGTACAACACGAAATCACGCGCATTAAAAAACTGAATGTCCTAACGAAAACATGAGGCGCTAACAGAGAGGAAATCCTTACATTGACTTTTATAATTGCCATACGTTATTAAAATAAAATGAGAGTGAGTGAGAGAGAGAGAGAGAGACAGAGAGAGAGAGAGAGAGAGAGAGAGAGAGAGAGAGAGAGAGAGAGAGACAGAGAGAGAGAGAGAGAGAGAGAGAGAGAGAGAGAGAGAGAGAGAGAGAGAGAGAGAGAGAGAGAGAGAGAGAGAGAGAGAGAGAGAGAGAGAGAGAGAGAGAGAGAGAGAGAGAGAGAGAGAGAGAGAGAGGCAGAGAGAAGAGAGAGAGAGAGAGAGAGAGAGAGAGAGAGAGAGAGAGAGAGAGAGCAGAGAGAGAGAGAGAGAGAGAGAGAGAGAGAGAGAGAGAGAGAGAGAGAGAGAGAGAGAGAGAGAGAGAGAGAGAGAGAGAGAGAGAGAGAGAGAGAGAGAGAGACAGAAGAGAGAGAGAGAGAGAGAGAGAGAGAGAGAGAGAGAGAGAGAGAGAGAGAGAGAGAGAGAGAGAGAGAAGAGAGAGAGAGAGAGAGAGAGAGAGAGAGAGAGAGAGAGAGAGAGAGAGAGAGAGAGAGAGAGAGAGGAGAGAGAGAGAGAGAGAGAGAGAGAGAGAGAGAGAGAGGGAGAGAGAGAGAGAGAGAGAGAGAGAGAGAGAGAGAAGAGAGAGAGAGAGAGAGAGAGAGAGAGAGAGAGAGAGAGAGAGAGAGAGAGAGAGAGAGAGAGAGAGAGAGAGAGAGAGAGAGAGAGAGAGAGAGAGAGAGAGAGAGAGAGAGAGAGAGAGAGAGAGAGAGAGAGAGAGAGAGAGAGAGAGAGAGAGAGAGAGAGAGAGAGAGAGAGAGAGAGAGAGAGAGAGAGAGAGAGAGAGAGAGAGAGAGAGAGAGAGAGAGAGAGAGAGAGAGAGAGAGAGAGAGAGAGAGAGAGAGAGAGAGAGAGAGAGAGAGAGAGAGAGAGAGAGAGAGAGAGAGAGAGAGAGAGAGAGAGAGAGAGAGAGAGAGAGAGAGAGAGAGAGAGAGAGAGAGAGAGAGAGAGAGAGAGAGAGGAGAGAGAGAGAGAGAGAGAGAGAGAGAGAGAGAGAGAGAGAGAGAGAGAGAGAGAGAGAGAGAGACAGAGAGAGAGAGAGACAGAGAGAGAGACAGAGAGAGAGAGAGAGAGTGAGTGAGTGAGTGAGTGAGTGAGAGTGAGTGAGAGAGAGAGAGAGAGAGAGAGAGAGAGAGAGAGAGAGAGAGAGAGAGAGAGAGTCCAGTTTTCCTTTGTGTAAAGAGTTTTACACCCATGTCAGACGCTTTTCTGCATTTAATGAGGTTGAGGAACTCGTCCTTTGGTCTTAACAACACAACCTCTCAAACGTTTCTTATTAAAGAACCAGAATGCTTCTACTTTATTTCACAAAGCTCTCATTTGAATAAACTGCTGTCAGAATCTGAACCTGTGCAACAAATCTCTGGAAGTGTTCTGAACCGTCTGGTCATCTGAAAGAGGTTGAATATGTCATAAATAGCCTTGGTAAAATCTTCATATTCATTCATATGCGTTTATAGACAGACAGACAAATAAAGAGAGTATTTATATATAAATATTTTGCTATCTAAAGCAATGAAAAATGTGGCTTAAGTGTGCAAATAAAAAAATAAATAGCTAAAAAATCCTGACTCCTGACCAGACAAGCAGAAAACACTGACAAGGAATAAAAACCAATCAGACTGTACGAATCCACTCCTGCTGCTTTTTTATCTCTTTAAATTATGCAAATGTATTCAGATTAAATCCAGTCCACTGCAAAACCATTCACACCTTTTAGCAGCCAAATACTGTGTGTGGATATAGAAAGGCTTTAAATGTGATCTGTTGAAGAAGGCACGGGAAGAGAAAGACAATAGAAACACAGAGATAATAATCCTTAAAATAACACAATCCTTTTTTAATGTGAGAAATCATAACAGATGTTTCTCTGTCGTGCTTCTGGCTGAAAGCATCAGACGCTGGAGAAAACCATCTGTGAATGAGGTGAATGAGGCGAGAAAAACCCCTCATCTGTGTGCGGCCACAGAATAAAGGTATTTCCCCTTTACTTTCTTTTTATAGCCTCAATTCCCATCAGACGCTGATTGATTCCATAAAACCTGCGCTTTGTTTTTCTCCAGAGAGAATAGCACAAGCCAGACGAGAACTGCTCTGCTCCAGGAGATTTCAGCAAGACAGACCTTTGCTTTTTCTTATATCATGTTTTATTCTGTAAAGGTGGGCACGTTTGAATTCTTTCCCCGTAAAGCAGTTTTGCCGGCTGAACGACAAACACTCAGTCTTGGCTCTCTGCCCTGAATAACACAATTAAGCAAATATTAATTTAGCGGAAATACACGAGGCCAAATCCGCCCTCAATGAGGCGTACAGAAATTAATTACCAGAAGACTTCTTGAGGAGTTGGAAAGCGAGGCAGCGTGTTCTCCACCACTTCATTTACATCTCTCTGTTTCTAAAAGACATCCCAAAAGTCAAACGCTGATTAAGAAAATAAAATAAAGCAACAAAATGAGGCATTGCATGATGACGAACCACCGTCGCAACAAATCTGAGATTTCCAGAGAACACGTATATGACTGAGGTGGAGCTTTTGTAAGTCGCAGCC
This sequence comes from Triplophysa rosa, assembly GCF_024868665.1. Taxonomy (NCBI): domain Eukaryota; kingdom Metazoa; phylum Chordata; class Actinopteri; order Cypriniformes; family Nemacheilidae; genus Triplophysa; species Triplophysa rosa. Next base: position 818,024 of record NC_079905.1, read on the forward strand.
TCAGACTTTTGCTCAGATTTTCAGTCTTGTTGCAGAAAGTCTATGCCAGTCTGCAGATTTGATCAGTTATGGCTGGAATACTTTTAAAATCTGAACAGATTTATTTTAAACTAGACATCGTACACTTGCAGACTTTTTGAAAGTTTCAGATAGAAACACACTAACTGATCAAATCTGCAGACTGTATTTGAGCCTTTGGTGTGTTTCTATCTGAAACTTTCAAAAAGTCTGCAAGTGTACGATGTCTAGTTTAAAATAAATCTGTTCAGGTTTTAAAAGTCTTGTAATGTATTCCAGCCATAAGGCACACTTTTCTGGAAACACTTCAGCACGTGTGAAGTCGTCATCTGATTGGTTGAATTTCACAGGATTTCCAGGAGACGTTGCGTGTCGCGTTCTTTAACGGTCCGCCTGGAAACAACACAAAGCCGTCTGATCTAAGAAGTAAGCTGCCGTGTTTACAACAGTTGCTATAAACGCTTAAATTCTCAAAAGTATGCCAGGTTCACGGCATGAACTCATAATCATTTTGTTGCTGTTAACTTTTGACACGTTTGTGAATGTACACCGATCTGTTACTGCGGCGACAACATTACGCGGCACAAAACCAAACGTGATTGGTTCTTCTTCTTTGACTTTTAACGGCGGTTGGCAAACCAAACTTAAAAGGTGCATTCCTGCCACCTACTGGATTGCAGTGTGGAGTACATCATGATAAGAAAAATGGCCTAAATTCTATTCATCAAATTAGTGTCTTTTAGTAACTTAAACGATTCTTCATAAATTTGATATTGTTTTGGGCCGTTACCTAACAATACCTGGGTAGATAAATCATTTACTCCCAGAATCCTTAATGCTTGCGATAACTGAACTCTTTCTCTACTACTCTCTACTATATGCCTCACATAATATTAACACATGTTCGATGGTTTCAGCAAGATCACGCTTGTCACATAGACCGGATTCATGTTTCCCTAATCTGAACAAACATTGATTTAATAAACGATGACCAATACGCGCTCTAGAAATGAATACGTCATTTCTTCTATTACCAAACGTGATTGGTTGCTTAACCTGTCGGTCATATGGCCTCTCGGGCGGGCCTTGGCCAAGGAAAGCGGCAATAAGATCTGGCCACGTGAGACTATGGTAACGCTAACAGCACTCCATGGACTCAAAAACACCTTAACGGTTGCATAGAAATGCCCCGGCATTATATATGATCATATACTGTTGTAATAATGTGAGATGATGTATTTTCTGTATCACACGCAGGTCTGACATTTCTCAGCTTTGATGTCATGTTGTCTTTGAGCAGATCAGATGCAGAGCATGTGGAGAAACAGAAACGTGAACATTCTCACACCTCAACTTCTCTCCGAGCCAAAGGAAAGAGAAACGAGGACGTGTGTGTGTGTGTGTGTGAGATCTGAGAAACAGAAAGTAGGCAGAGATGAGCAGACAGAAGGTGCCAAATGGCATGTTTGCTTGCTATAAACAGATATATTTAGGCGTGCTGGGTTTGAGTAAACATCACAAAATCACTTCCATTGAGACCAAACACACAGGTCAAACACAATGAATATGATGCATAACAACAAACAAAGACAGACTGAATCAAATATAATCTTTTTGTTCTGTAAAGTTGTCAGATAAATCACGGTTGGATTGTAATTCTGGTGACATTTCTCAGTGCACTTGGTAAATAGAAGGATTGTGTGGTGCTGTGCACTTGGGGAAAAGCTGTTTGCTTTAAATAGACAAAGAGTCTAGATTTAGCTGTCATTGCTTAAAATATGCTGTGTGTGTGTGTTTAAACTCTTCAATAGACCTACCTAAAAGCTTCAGACGTTCAGTGAAATGTTAGCTCCTGTCAGGCTTCTTCTCCAGTGGTGTAAAGTATTGGAGTAAATGTACTTAGTTACTGTACTTAAGTATCTTTTTGGCTACTTTGTAGTTGTACTGAGTATTAAAGATATTAGCAACTTTTACTCTCTACTTGACTACATTTTTGAACAAGTATATGTACTCTTTACTCCACTACATTTGTAATGAATAACGCAATTACACATTACATTTCGCCTGGTACCTATCATTCTTTTGCGGCAGTTTATTTTTGATACAGAAGAATTAATATTGCCATTTACAGGGCATTGAAGGTACTATATCTTGTGGGTTTTGCTCTTACTTACTAAAACTTGTCAACATGGCTTCTTTATGTGAATAAAGAGTGCATTATCAATTAGGGTTAGGATAGGGTTATCAATGTCAATCGCTGGCGGTTTATGTGAAATGAGGACATGACAGCAGCTGATGATGAGGCCAAAACCAGCATGTCCAGTTTAAAAAGGCTTTGACTTTTTAATTGGACTTAACATTATTTTATTTATCCGTTATATTGAAGAAACCTTTTGAAAGAGTTTGGTTTATTATGATCACTTGAGCTTAAATGAGACTTGAGTTTTTGTTAATAGACGTTAGTTATGGTGTCAAACCATTGGATTTGGTTAGCAAGTGTTTGAGTGTTCACTCTTTTTTGATTTTAAGTAGGGCTGTCAAAATTAACGTGTAACACGTTAATCGCAAATTCCTTTAACGGCACTAATTTTATTAAACGTGCGATTAACGCAGCCGCATTTTCTGTTTGACTCTTGGCCTTGCCCGTAGTTTGAGAAAGTAAACGATGCAGCGCAAACAGAAATGGAGAAATAAATAGGTCTCTGAACATAAAATTCATATATAAAACGATGTCTGATGGTTCTGTCGACAAGACTAAAGTGATCTGCATTTATTGTCGATGTGAATTAAGCTATCACCGCAGCACGTAGAGTTTAAAATATCACTTGATGCGATTGCGAAGCATACAACTGGACGCAGAGAGCTCTCTCCTCCTCGCGGCACACCACACTAGATTGTTTTCAGCAGAGACGGATGGACAACACCACAAGCAAGACTCACCACATCAGATCAGTTAATGTAGTGGAGGACGAGGGTCTACTTGAAATTATTCGCATCGCATCTAACGATTACACATATGAACTACCTTCGAGAGCCACTGTTACAAGCAAGATTCACGACTCTTACGAAGAGGAGAAAGCGAAAGTCGAGGAGGCGATAAGACAGACAAACACGGTTGCGCTCACCAGAGACTACTGGACTTCCCTCAGTAACCATAGCTACCTGGGGGTCACGGCTCATTATTTTGACACACACTGGAAACTACGGTCGTCCGCTTTGACCTTTATGAAGACAGACAAGAGGCACTATGCTAACGTTTGCGCTGAGCACTTTCTGCAGGTATCCAGACAGTGGGATATTGAATTCAAAATTAGCCCACTGACCACCGATAGTGCACGCAACATGATTGCCGCGGCCAGGCAGCTTCCGTTCGATCATATGCCTTACATTGCACACAGCCTCCACCGAGCTATCACAGTTGCGAAAATGTAAACATGCTTGTGTAAGTAAATAGCTCAGTGCAAAGAAAGAAGTAATGGGAACCTGTGTTTTTCCTGGGTTTTTTTTTTTCATGCGTTTAATAGACATGTACAAGTTCTTTGAAAAACATCTATGACCTTTGAAACATGTCTAGTCTTCATGCTCCATGTTGAGTATGGTTTCACTAATAATAAACAATATACATCTGCATAAAGCATCAATATTTGTCCATGCCCATGTTGATTAGAGTATTAAAAACTTGAAAAGTATTCATTTAAGGTACATTTATAACGGATAAAAATGTGCGATTAATCACGAGTTAACTCATTACAATCATGCGATTAAATATTTTAATCGATTGACAGCCCTAGATTTAAGAAAATAAATGTGATTGCTCTCCTCATGAATCAACGGTTTCTTGTTTTTCACTGATGTGTCTCTTAAGTGTTGAAGACTAGTGCTGCTTTGAGCCTACATTCAGTACGAGTAAAATACTCAAGTACTGTTCAATTCAGATACTCGAAGACTTTTACTGAAGTCATTTTTGAATTGGTGACTTGTAACTTGTAATGGAGTAGTTTTCGCTGCAAGGTATCTGTACTTTTACTCAAGTATGGTTTTCAGGTACTCTTTACACCACTGTTCTTCTCAGAATGTGGATTCAAATGTTTGACACAGCACAATTTGAACATGCAGAGAGATGTGAAAGTGCTTTAAGCCACATGAGATTCACAGATTCTCCTGGTGTTAAAACACACAGCTCAGCATCACGTGTGTTGCCATGGACGACTCACGCAACCTCTGTTCCTGTTGCAGTGTTAAAAATACATTACAATAACACACAAACAGCCAAGCATTCAGATTTTATGCCCACATTTCTCCTGCCACGACACTTCAAAACCAGCAACGGACCGGAAGAAAACAGCCAGGTTACATGTGTTAAAATTGTAAATGAAAACAAAACCTGTTAATGATACATGCAGGTCAGAGGAACCTTTTATTTCTCTTTCATAACTCATTTCAGTCTCAGTTCTTGTGTTTTGTCTTTTGAATGTAAGTGGAACAAACGTGTAGTTTGTTGAACATGAAAACATGTTTGTCATTGTCAGTGGAGATACACTGGGCAGTGTTTTATCATGGAGGATGGAGGCGGGAGGCGGATGTAGGTGTGTACTCTAATCCGGTGTGTGAATTTAAACTTACACCCACTGAAAGGTGAGTCGTTCAGAACTTACGCAACACGGTGGTAAAAACAACACTGACAGAGTCACTCTGTCTATTTTATAATAATAAAAATCACAGATGAGATCTAAATGACCAACAGATTTGTAAGACAAGAGTGATTATTTGTCCCAAAATTACACTGTATTTGTCAGTCAGCGATTTGTAGCCAAACAGGATAACCTCAACTTTTTCATTCAACTTTTCATCCATCCATTCCTTAATATCCTTTAGACATGCTAGCAGAGAAAGAACAGAGTCTCTGCCAGAATCTAATGGTAAATAGAGCTGGGTATCGTCTGCGTAGATGTGATAGGAAACCTTATGACGCTCAAGAATCAAGCGTAGGGGAAGCATGTAAAAGGAAAATAAAACTGGACCCAAAATTGAACCCTGTGGCACCCCACAGGTGATCGGCACTGGGGATGATGAAAATTCTCCAAATCAACAGATATACTCCTATTTGAGAGATAAGACTCAAACCAGTCTAGAGCAGCATCACGGATACCGACCTCATGGTTTAATCTATTTAACAAAATGCGATGGTCCACAGTATCAAAGGCTGCGCTTAAATCCAGCAGCACAAGGACTGCACATTGACCAGAGTCGACTGATAATAAGATGTCATTTGTCACTCTTAAAAGGGCGGACTCAGTACTGTGCTTGGCCTTAAAACCAGACTGAAAAGGGTCTAAAATGTCGTTAGAAATTAAATACAGAGTAAGTTGGTTTAGAACTACAAATCCAGATTATTTGAGCTCTACAATCTACATTCATGTACATCTACAGACTCTTCCCAACAGTTGCTGAAATACACAATAGGGCGAGTAAAAAAGACGAAATAATATTTTTGAGTGAACCCTTTAATAAATGTACAGGAAAACAAATCTCATTAAACATCATTGCTTGTTCTTGTTTTTTTTCCATTGTGTCCTCAGAGACGTTATTCAATTCAATTCAGTTTTATTTATATAGCACTTTTCACAATGTGCATTGTTCCAAAGCAGCTTTACAGGAGGAAATAAGAAAAACTGAAAAACACACAAAAAAAGGTAAAACACAGCACAGCTCATGGTGTTTATAGAACAATCAAGATTATTCTAGTAAATAGTATCTAATAAATGCAGTCTCCTGGTGGTTTATTTAGCATATTTAGCATTAAGTGAATGCTTGGCTGAAAGATGTGTCTTTAATCTAGATTTAAATTGGGAGAGTGTGTCTGACCCTGGAATAGTATGGGGAAGGCTATTCCAGAGTTTAGGTGCTACGTATGAGAAAGCTCCGCCCCCTTTGGTGGATTTAGTTATTCTAGGTGTTATCAAAAGTCTTTTGAGTCTTTTTGAGATCTTAGAGAGCGTGATGGCTTGTAGTGTGGTAGAAGTTCTGTTATGTAGGTAGGGGCTAGAGTTGTTATTGTAAAGAGTTGTCTTCATTAGTGGAATATTCTGGATGATCTGCATGAGTGTCAGCTTCACACAAAAGCATTCATTAGAAAACACAGGCTTCATTTCAGAAATGAATCATTCATCGCTGGAGTGAGATGTGGTTTGTCATTAGATGAATAGTTTAATAAAAGGGTAAATCGTCAACTTTTCAGACTGGATTCTCTTGATAACGTAGAGAATCTCTTGATAGCTTTCCTGTAGCTCAGTGATCCCAGAGAATGTTGTGGGTTCGATCCCAGGGATTGCACATGCCTATGTATAAATGTATGGGATAAAGCAATGTAAGTCGAAGCGTCTGCCAAATGCATAAATGTAAATAACGTGTTGTCAAAACTTCAGCATGAATCCTTGTTTTATTCAAACACTATTCATGAGCTGGAATCTCAAACTCAAAGAATCATGGGAACACACGAAAGGGTTCCCACCTGAAATAAGTCACATCTCATTCATAACGTAATTATTAGACAGCAATGATATGAAAAATCATTTATTCCTCCTCATGTGCTTGTAAATCTGCATGTGATTCTTTCTTCAGTGGAACACAAAAGAAGATATTTTGAAAAATGTCTCAGTGGTTCATTGTGTTGTGCAGAAGAAAGAAACTCAGTTTTGACATGACACGAGGATGAATAAATGCTGAAGGAATGTTCACTTTTGGGTGAACTGTCCTCCTACTCCTGCCTCTCGGGTTTTCTCTTGAGTCCAGTACTCTCACGGGTCTCTCCTGAACGACCGCAACACAGATCACCAGATCTCAGATAGATTTACTGTAAAAGATCTCAGAGCTGTAAAATCACTGTCTACTGTATCAATCCGTCCAGAAACACATGATGCTCTCTGTGATCGCTCAGTTTCTGTCTCTCAGGCTGGTGTTATATTTATAGAACAGACAAACATGATTCCAGCATCCACAGGGACTCCACACGGCGTCCAAACACACATCTGTGATTTCAGACTCCACACAAAACTCTCATTAAATGTAAACGTGTCTGAACCTGCTCGGGATCCGGACGCCACATGACGTGCAGTCAAAGCCGATGTTCATCTTCTGCCTCTCACACATCAGGAGGAGATTTCAAATATGCCCCGAACGCATATTTAGAGACAGAAACTATAGCAGCTTCTGTACTGTACATGACACACTTCATTCCTGCTCACAGAACATCTCATCACGTATGAGCAAAACCACACGGTGATATGAGATATCCTTTCTGTAAATCTCTATTGAACTCGAACCTGGACGTGTTTGTGTCAGTGTTTGTAATAACTGAGATGTCTCTACAAACACATGATCTCCTCTCAAGGTTTTCACGGCTATTTTAAACTCAGAGTCCGTTTGAAGTGTCGAAGCACTTTGCTCTTGGCAGTTCTGAAAATGTTTAAAGAGTCGAGATGAAATTAGATGCTGTTTGAAGACATAAAGAGCTTCCTACAGATCCGCCTCGTAATTAACCTCATAATCCTCAAATACTTACTTGTTTCACAATGAAGGAACATTTGAGGTGATAAATACGCAAACTCATTCAAATTTATGAAGCGGTTTAGCAATTAAATATGATTTAGAACACACAAACTAAACAACAGGTAAAACAGACACCTGCGAATCGTTCTCCTTTGAAGGTTCTTCCCCCTGAAAAAAGTTGTCAAGACGTTTTAATAAACAAAACAAGTAGTGATCCTTGTTAAAGTGGACAAATATAAAAGTGTCATTTATCTCATTAACGGCCCAAGCACACTTTTCAAAGAAAACATTTTTTTAAAAAGTCGGTTTGGTTTAAATGATGTCTTTAGTGAATGTGATGATTAACACCTGTGTGAACTTGAACACAACACTCTTGAAAATAAAGGTGCTTAAACGGTTGTTCACAGCGATGCCATAGAAGAACCATTTCTGGTTCCACAAAGAATCATTCAGTCAAAGGTTCTTTAAAGAAGCGTCTCTTTTGTCATCTGAAGAACCTTTTTACAGATGTTAAAGGCTCTTTATGAGACCAAAAGGTTCTTCTATGGCATCGAAGACCTACTTTCGAAGCACCTTTTATTAAAAGTGTAACCGCACACATCCAATAAAATCACATAAAAAAACCGAACTCAGAAAAGTGTGATTGTGAGAAAAGCTCTCGCAGCGTTAGTTCATGACACTGGTTCTCGAATGCAATAACATTCTGACATTATTAGATGTCCACATATTTTTGTGATATTCTTTCAGACTGCTAGTGTATCATAAGACGGCTCATGAAACCATCACATTCATAAGAAAGAATTCTGTAACTCTTACAGATGTCGTTGTTTGTCTCGCACGTGTCTCTCAGAAAGCTCACGTTCAGCAGCTGACCATGAGGCACAACAAAACCGCCTCAAAAATAGACTCAATTTGTGGCCGGTTTAGACGCTAATGTGTGTCCACGCTTCATATGAAAAGAACAACAGCTGTCGGTGTCAGACAACCACCGGCGCTTTCACCACGAGCCTCCTCTCCTCTGCTTTTGTTTTCATCTCAGTCTCTTCAGTTTTGGCCTCCTGTCAGAATTCTGGCTGCGTTTTATTCATGAGCTTCCAGTTTTTATCTCACAGCCAGAGAATTGCCACTGGATGCAAATTTGCCACTTTAGAGGCGTATTATTCCCTAAAAGAAGAATAACACTGGGCACTTGTGTGTGTTTTGGGGATTTCATGATATTTTTGCTTCTGCATATTGGTTATATTTGAATTAAAGGTTTAATGTTAATACAGTAACACACATACAGTTTACATCGCACATCGACCCAGTGAGCTGCCTGCATAGAAAGCACCCTAACAGAAACGGCACCTCGTAAGTGAGCATGAAGTGCCTTCATCACAAATCACAACGCTGTTCAAAAATGTTGATGTCTTACAAGTTCATGCATGCATTTCTCATGGATAAGCCGAACTGTACCTTAAAATACCACCTACATAGGCAGCTCACTGGGTTTGGAAACGAGCTGAAAAAAACAAGAGCCCATTAATAGCCTCAACAGAGTGAATAAATCTTTTATTTCAGTTTCTCTACATCATGCGCATACACTGTCCTGTACCATTAGTCATCACTTTAATGAACATTTTCAAGGTTAATAACTTTTGGAGTAGAAGAGAGTTTCATGTATATCATAAAACATACCAAGAACATGGGAAGAGAGAGATGCTGCAGCCGTGTTGAGTACCGTCTCTCTGTCACATGATGCGTGTCCATGCATGAATCTCTACACACACAATCAACATTTTTACCGTTGCCATCATTACACCAACAACACTGACGCTACATACATCAGACTGCTCTGCTTTTTCATCCGAGCTGATTATTACCCTTGAGACAATGAGCCATGGTTTGATTAGAGTAAAAGTGAACTAAACCTGTTTTGTTAGTGATGAGTCCATAGTAAATGTGTGGTTACTATGGTTTCAAACACATAAAACTTAAAAACCTATGGTTACTATAGTGAAACCATGGTGAAATTTCATCAGTCTATTACTTCTGTGATTTTTCTGCAACGGTGTGGAAGTGACATGTGTCAAAACATCAACACCAACCATGTGACGGAGAGTTAAAACAACGTATCAATGAAACCTTTACCCATAACTAACATCATTTGTGTTTTCTCTGCAGTACAGACTCATTTCAGATCAGGTAGACTCGAGCTCGGCAAGACTGAACGTTCAAAAGAAAGTGATCAGTAACTGGAAGTATGAGAGAGAGAGAGTTATAGATGTGTATTTCAGGCACTTAGAAACATCTCTCCGCGTGTCCTTGGCTACAGCATGCTTCAGTGTGAATCTGCATTAAAAACATCACGATACAACTGCAGACACACAATACAACACACTCCATCAATACATTCAAACACACGCGCACACACACACACACACACACACACACACGTTTAAAGGGATTTCTGTACGCAAACCATCAAGTCACTTTAATGTTGTTCTAATGTTTCTATACGCTTCAGGATGATCTGATGTTACGTTTACATTGTCAATCAATCAACCAATCATCAAAGGGATAGTTCACCCCAAAACGAAAATCGTCCTCAGATTGGTCCAAACCTCTATAAATGTCTGTGTTCTGTTGATATTTAGAAGAATGTTCTGGGACATCATCCATTACCACAGTAGAAAAAAGTATTGTACATTTTTTTGTTCTGTTATGATATTTTGGAGAATTTAGGACAACAAACAGTTCTGGGGCACCTTTGACTACCATTTTATTTGTCCTACTATGGTAATGAACAGGGCCGGGGAGTAACGAAATACATGTGACTTAGTTCCGTACTTAAAATACAAATATTTCATTAGTTACTTTTAAATGGGTGGTAATCAAATGACAGTATTTCAGATTACCAACGTGATTACTTGTAATTTTAATGTCAATCTCATGTAAACATTAATATAAACTGTAACAGGCAATTAATGTCAACAACAACACTGTAAACCCGAATGTTCAAAGAAATTAAACAGTTTAAGTAGTGTAAACTTAATTTTATATAAAAAAAAATCCTAACTTAAATGTTTTGAGTTCCTGTAACTAATTCTTACTTTTGAGTTAGTTTAACTTAATTTCAACAAGTTAATTCAAGATGATTTGTTGAGAATGAAATTCAGTTCCCAGCATGCTTTGCGTGAGACTGCATTAGGAAAGTAAATTTTGAAATGAAGTGTTATTTTATGAGTTTTTAGAAAGGAAAAGCCTTGTTAATGATGAATGTTCAATTATCTTTGATATTTAGAAGAGTTTGTTGTGTTTTTGACTTTTGGGGTTAGAAGAGTGGTGCTTATGCTTAGGTTGTGGGAGGTGCAATAGCAGTCGTGTGTGTGTGTTGCATCACTCTCTGTGAAGGCTGTTTGTTAATTGTTGATGCAGCTGAACTGTTTAGGTTGTCTTAAGACCTTTCATTTATTTAGCTGTAAATAAAAAAAGTTACTTTGCTAATTGTTCAAAATTATAAGGAGTCAACAACAGTACAACAAACTCAAAACTGACTAGTTTTGCTTACTTAAAATTGTTCAAAATTAAAAGGAGTCAACAACAGTACAACTAACTCAAAACTTACTAGTTTTGCTTACTTAAAATTGTTCAAAATTAAAAGGAGTCAACAACAGTACAACTAACTCAAAACTTACTAGTTTATTCGGGTTTACAGTGAATCTGTGATTGTCTGACAATCCGCAGAAGCTTCAGTTCTGCTCATAAGGTTCATTCCCTTGCCGAATATGCAAAATTGTAATAATTTTAACAAAACGAGGGATCTGGGTTCATAGAAATTGCATGCTCGTTTTATTTAGTACTGTCCTGAATCAGCCATTTTACTTCTTTTCTTAGAATTGTGAGACATACACTCACAATTGTGGACTATAACGTCCGACGATGTAAAACTGTAAAACTGATGTTGTTTAAAATAATAAGCAGAGGAAAGCCAAGTCCTCTGTTTGGTGATCCCTTTGTTTCATGTACCTTATTAGTATTCCAAAGTATTAAGATTAAGTTACAAAACAAAATACGTTCCGGATGACTTTTTAAAGCATGTTCTTTGTAATCTAGTGAAATACATTTTAAAAGTAACCTTCCCAGCCCTGGTAGTCAATGATGTTCCAGTAATGAACCTGGCTAACATTCTTCCAAATATCTTTCTTTGTGTTCAGGTATGAAATGACATGAGGGTTGAGTAAACGATGACAGAATTTTCATTTTTTTGTGAACTATCCCTTTAAACGACTGATGGTTATATGTCTTTAAATGTGTTGTCAAACAGCTTTTTACTGAACACAGAAGACAAAATAACAAAAAACACACAACGGTCTTATTCTGTATGATGTGGTGTGGTACTGGCATGACATTTTGCATATGTTCCATCAGGAGGAAAATCAGATCCATCTATACTCTGACTGACGGTCGATTAAACTAAGCTTTTAACATTTTTTTACATTTGTTCCCTCTTAATCTTGAATAAACACGTTCATCTATGAATAGCAAGTTTTCTTATATGACATGTACTATGGTTATAATATGGATATGGATGCAATTCTATGATTTCGGGCATGTACAACAGAAATAACATGGTATTTTTTGTCGAGGAAACTGGAGAATACAGTAAAATCATGAAGAATCATCTGAAACGATCACTAGATCGTGCAACGACATCATCTGTGTGAGCGGCCTGCATTTCTGTTTTTCATTTCCTCCGCCGTCTCTTCTCTGGTTCTCCAGGGCCAGAAACAGACTGACAGCTGTAATTTTCTGCTCATAACCGTCCCGGCACATTACAGTACACACAATAATATAACAGAGAGAGAGAGCTGCTCTCATTACACACCACAGCTCCGTTTCACAGGTGGAAGTTTATGCGAAGGTAATAAACTCTTGAACTAAAACACATCGGCCATCCGAACCGTCCTTTAGATGACACGACACCTGACTAACACGAGCCCGCGGGATACAACGAGTGTCACGACTAACATTACTGACGAACGACATCATGTGACCATTCAACAAAGATGTGCAAATAAAGCGGGGTGTCACGATAACACTTGTAAGACGACTTTCCTCGCCGGCGTTCGGCTAATAAAGGGTTTGTAAAATGATTGTAGCGAACGTGCATTTCTGACACGCCTGGATTATCGTTTGTCTTACAAAACGTCGCGGCATCAAAACGTGGGTGGGGTTTTTACAAATCACTGGAGTCTATCAACACCTGAGATTTCATTTCTCAACATCCCTGTACCGCTCACGAACGACTGACAAGCGTACGACATATTAGAATAGAAAACGGGAAGTCCTCACGCCGGCGGTGGCTATTAAACAGGACGACAGAAACGCCACGACTCTCTCGGCCGGTCGTGTATCACGAACTGTTCTACACACAAGAAAGCACACTGGAAAAGAGAAGACACCGAACCACATCGAGACGCGTGCTGTAAAGTCCAGCTGACCATCTTACACCACCGTGCTGATGTCCTCCGGTTCGTCCGGCTTCTTGGGTTTGCTAGGAAGGGACTTCAGGTACTCGAGGTGTCGCCTGGCGTCTTCCTGGTTCTGCCGTACGTAATAGACGACGTACGAGATGACCATAGCGAACCAGCCGAACATGGTCACCAGCATGGCGTAGTCGGTGGTCCGCTTGGCGAGGTTGCACAAATCGGCGTCCACCGCCAAGAACGGCTGGCCCTCTTGGTCCCTAAGCTCGGAGCTCCGGCAGAGGACGCGCGTGGCCGCCTCGTGGTTGTGCGCCATGCCGCCCAGCGCCTGCTGCAGAGCGCAATCACAGTGCCACGGGTTGTTGTCCACCAGCACGCGGGCCTTCAGCCGCACGAAAGCGTCCTTGTGCACGCTGGTGATGCGATTGTGAGACAGGTCCAGGACCTCCAGAGAGCCCTCCAGACCCACGAACGCCCCCTCCCCGAGCGTCTCCACGGCGTTGTGCGACAGATTGAGCCTCCGCAGCATCCTCAAGCCGTGAAAGACGCGGTCGGGCACCAGCGATATGTGATTCCTGTCCAGCTGCAGCAGCTGCGTGTCCGGCGGCACGTCGGGCGGGATCTCCTTCAAGCGCGACAGGCTACAGGTGACGTTGAGGCCGTGCGGGGGGCTCTCGGAGCGCTGGCAGGTGCAGCCTTTGGGACAGGTGCTGGCCGACGGAAGGCAGAGGGCCATCAGAACCAGACTGTGGAGCAGAAGACACATGGGGATGGAACGCGAAAGCCACAGGTCCAACGGCGTCATGCTGACGGGCGCTCGACATGCTCCTGACGCCGGCGAACCGACGCCCGGGGCGATCACCGGAGCCCCATGGCCGTCAGCACGAACCTCGGGTCTCTGGAGAAAAGCGTCCGGCGGCGCTCATCGTGCGTTTAAACCTGCGAGGGAAGACCACAGGGAGATTTTGGCGTTTAAACTGTTCAAATGCACGTGCACGACAGAAAGTATTTCAACATGAAAAAAGACCGCTTCGAGTGCTCGAATCTCATTCGGTATCTGCGCGATATATTCTGACATGCAGACGACTTGACAGAGCTGTAACACGCGGTTCAGGTCACGGGCTATAATTAACACGCATTCACACCAAACACATGCTTCTCTCATTCGTGACATTCATCACGGCTCATGTAAATAACTCATCACATGGAATTTCGCCGCCTGAGCGCGCTCAGTTTAGCACACAGAGTTATTATGGAAATCATTGAACTGCAGAAAAACATGTTAACCTCATCACGCGTGTGACATGATGTCCAAATCCAGAACTGAAAGACACATCGAATAACTCAATACAGCATGTGGTTTCATTTATTGATAGAATGATCTGTTCTGAGTAAAGTTCACCTGCCCTGTTCTCTCTCTCTCCGTGTGTGTGTGAGTCCTCAGCTGATGTAATGGTATTCCATACATCTCACGGGATATTCTGTTTGAAGACAGCTCACACACATCTCTACTGTGTGACTGACAAGTCGAAACTACAAGGTCCTATATAGGTCCTAAAAGAATTCTTGTTGAAATCTAAATAACTGGTCAAAACCAGTTTAATTACGGGTGCTATTGATGTTACACAAATTGATGACAAACTCCATGCTGGATGTAGGCTACACCACAAATGCAAATATATATATATACAGTATATGAAGTGTTTTGTTCCAAAACAATGGCTTTTGTTATTATGGCTTAAATCAAAACAAGCCAACTGCAGTTTGATTGACATTAATTTGAATGCACAACAAAAAAACATTTTTGGAATTATATATATAGATGATTTTTCATGCAAGATGAATATTTTATATTCTAAACCATCTCATGATCTGAAGTATATGACAAGTCCACACTGCAAATCCTGCACTTTAAAGGATAAGAGTAGATGTAGAAAAATCATGTTATGATATTAATATACATTGGTGCAAATGATCAGGCGCAGATCTCATTCACATCCCTAAGGAAAGTTAAACTGATCATAAAGCTTTTATCATCATTACAGTCATTATAATACATTACGGCTCATAATCTGAAGATTATGCAAATGAGGAACATTTACATTTCACATCAATGCATTTAGAAGACATAATGACTATTACAATCATTTTTGCTCGGATTAATTTAAGTAAACTTGGAACCTGTGAGAGTGCCTGAATAAAACGATTTTGTATGTATCTGTAATTCAATAGCGGATGTATTTTAAATGAAAAGGGTATTTTGTTTTATTTTATTTTGTGTTAAGGCTCACGAGAATGGAAGTGTCGAGCAGAGGTTTGAAAAGAATGAAATCACAACACATCAAACAGTAATGCAATCACATATATGAGCAGCCTGAAAGCTTTGATCGGATGGATTAAATCCTAGAAGATGAGACATTATGTCTGACCCTTACAGTCTGCACATCACCATCTCACAACAAACAAACACGGACACACACGATTGTGAATAACTTTTGTTCGCCTTGTAAACCAACGGAGAGCGATTTTCGACATCACAGATGATGTTTCCACACCCGAGTCAACACAAGATCAGTGTGGATTTAATCCGCATGAGTGTTAATGTTACATTAGAAGAGATGAATCAACAACTGTTTAAACAATCAATCACACACCCAAAACTCCACATGAAAAACCATTAATGATGGCAAACGATATTCAGAAGATGCAGATGACACGAATGCAAATCATCTCATTTTATTCTGCACGCACATATGAGAAGCATGTTCTGCAGATATCAAAATGCAACAAAATGCACGTAGTAAAGTGTACACGCGACACATATGAATGCACGTCCAGTGTGTGTGTTTGTGCGTTCGTGTGTGTGTGTGTGTGTGTGTGCAACAGGCGACATGCGTGTCTCTTACCTGCGACACAAACACTCGTGATTCTCCGCATCCGTGATGCTGAACATCCTCACACATCTTCTGGTGCACGCGATCAGTCCTCGTGTCTCAGAACGTCTCACATATCCTGCAGATTGTTGGCTGATGTTCGCGAGTGACTGGGAGGGGTTCGATCGCGCCCGGTTCTGAGGTCCGATTCGCGAGTCGAATCGTTTGTACTGAACCGATTCGATCGCGAGCGTTTGTGAATCAGCTTGTGCGAGGGATGAAACTGCGATAAAAAAGTGAACAACCATTAATAGCCTGATTAATTATAGTGGGAGTGGTTTCGTTAATGACGATCAAACAGTACATACTGTGAGATATATAAACTAATAAAACACAACGATAAACACAGTTACCTCAGATGTCACACTGGGAACAGGTTTCCATCATAACGGAACGAAAAGATGAATTGCGTAGCTGAAACGGTTTATTAAAAGAAGATCCGAACGAACCGACTCTCTGAACGAACATGACTTCAGCGGAGCTGTCGGTCGCGCGCGCCCTCGCCTGTGCGCGCGTGTGTGTTACCGGGGTAACTCAAGCCCTCTTAAAATGAGAATGTGCAGGTGTTGACGTAAACCACACAGCTTTCCCTGTGAAAATATAAATGATGCTATTATTGTCATATAAATAAATACACTACATGAAAATATGATGAAATGTACATACGTGATGTCGACGCAATGAATATCGCGGTATTCTTGTGACCTTGAATAGGAAAATCAAACCATCAACATCCCATGAACATATGAAATATATGGGTCCTAAACTGTGGTAATCACAAATTCAGTTTCAATGTTTACAAAAACTTAGGCAATTAAATGTGTGTTTCCCCCCTATTATTTCTTCTGTTGATGATCAAAGAGCATTATGATAAACATCCATTTCAAGACAAATGTACTGAAGTTGATGAATAAAAGTTAGACGGTCATTTTCAGCTTAACAAACAAAACCAAGCTCCAGTCACTTCGAGACAGAAGATCGAGATCATTTCTCAAACCATCTCGCTCAAGCACCAGAGCTGTTTCGTGGCCCTTGAGTCAGGTTATTCTACATCAAAGCAACACAATCTTTAACCGGGTTTGCGCGTGACACGCCGCAGCTGCTGTATTATGGGCTGATGTGATTTTCAGGAATGAAACTGGCAGCTTGCCTGCGTAGCGTGTCATTACGAAATCTTTCTGCGTGGAGTGGATGCATTGCATTTGATTGACAAACAAACAACAGAAGCCCAAACAAACACGCACGGCTCCTTTATTCGAAACACGACATTTACATTCCTGCTTTTCAAAGGTCATGCTTTGTGACGCTCATTTGCATACTAAGTGAGTAATTATTTGGCAGCCAATGAGCAGGCATGTGATGCGGCCGGTCACGAACCCTCAGCAGCGCACACTAGATAGTGCATGGCAGCGAATTAGCTTTCAATGATGGGAGATTAGTCTCGTTACACATCACACACACACACCTCACTGTCTTCTTCTAATGTAACCACATGCTCGACGGATTATATTTTGGCAGTGCACTTGTTCGCAGGAGGCTATATAGTGTGCAGTGTGCACACTTTCTGCATGCACAGAATATCTTTCCTCCTGCTGTTCTCAAAAAGCAACGCGATGCACTTGTGGGTCAAGACTTGGTTTGAATGTATATTTTGTAGTTGATTCTTTTTCAGTAGAACACAGAAGCAAACGAGAGACTTTGTTACAGAGCAACAGAGAGAACACCGCGTCGCAAAGTTCTCTGTGCAGACTGTAGATTTGTGTTATTCTGCAATCTTTTATTTATGAAGGAAGTCTCGAGTCAATTTTTGGAATGGGAATCAGATTTCCATCTCTGCTGTAGAAGGCAGTACACGGAGAATCCATCACAAACACACAGATGTCTTTCACATCATTACAATCTGAAGATGATATTTTGCGTGATCTTGTTTGTGTGGAGCCTGGGCCTGATCTCAGACCTGCTCTGAGTGAATTAATGCTTGGCTTTCTGATGATGACATTCCTCCAGAGATGTCAGATGTGTTTCATCTGCACTCACCTCTGACTGATGCAATAAAACCCCCCCGCTCATACATCTACTGTGTGTGTATTTCCACTTCCGTATAATGTATGCGGGTGCATCTCATCCTGCGATTTGAAGTGACGGAAACCTTTCAGACGTCGTCTGACCTGCTTTGACCTCTGAATTATTCTGATCATTTATAATAATCCTCTGCGGCTCGGATCTTCAGACTCAGCGAAAGGTCTGGATGATCAATGCAGATCACAGATCGGACCTGCTGGAATATTCCAAACATCGCTGAGAGAGATCAAAGGTGCTTTTAGTCACGAAGAAGTTTCAATATTCCGAATAGAAATCGGATGTGCTGCATTTTCGGTATATTATAAAAACAGACCCAGTATAAGTTCTGAATTTGTCCGGTGAATGTAAGTGTTTATAGAGAAGTCAACTCGGGGTCTCCTACATTCTCATGAATAATTCATCCCGGGCTGATGCACTTGTGACGAGTTGTTATTATTGTGTTGGATCTAAAACGTTGCACCTGATGTATTATTTATTGTTATTCTTGATGGTTGAGACTTTTCAATGGAGCAGAAGGTAAATGGCTCCGAAAATCTCTTACCGTCTCTTAAAACTTTTCAACTTTTAAAACGTCTCTCAGTGTTCTCAGTGCAGAGCTTCTATCACTAATGGCTTCTGGAGCACAAGTCATCCCGTGATGTTCATTTATTCTGACCTGACATCACTGATGAAAACAAACAAACTGTTTTTCAAAAGGAAAAAAAGGCATTTTGTGCAGTCAGTGTGTTTATTTGACATTAATTTAGCTTTATTCTGTGTGATTTTCAAGACTGTCCAGCATTAAAGAACAAACTATTTATTTAGTAATTTATTTAATAATGAATTAAAAGCATTTATGCAATGATTGTATTGTACACGTTAATCGTCACTGAACATGACATTTCCTCAATAAACGAGAAACACCGATTTTAAGAAGAGCAGTGATGTACCGGAGCGTGTATACAGATATCTGATTTATCATTCAAGAGTTGAGTATCCGCTTGTAAAAGAAAACTATTTCAAGAGGCAAATCTCAGAATCTCAGCTAATTCCAGATTTGAAGCCTGTTAAAGGAAAAGTTCAACCACTTTCCACAGTAGGAATAAATGACTATGGTCAAGTCAATGACAGGCGTTATAGGGGGAACTCTTACTTTACGGCCACAACCATGAAAAAGAAGAAATAATCAGTCATGCTGAATACATCCCTGTTCAAACGCCTCAGCCGTATCGAGGAAAACACAGAAGTGAGCTCACACGTCCCTAAATCCATTCTGTCTGTGGAAAACATCCCCCATCTGTTCACGGGAGACCCTCACACACTCTCACGGTTAAATAAAGATGTGCTAAAAACTAAAGAGCACAAATCATGTGGCTTTCAGAGGCGCTGGATATCTTTATCACGTTTGGATTTCATTTCTCTCTCCTCGAGACCCCGCCGCTCCTGCTCTTAACATGATTCATGCTTCCCTTTCACCTTCACACCAGAACGCAAACCACAGAGGTTATGCGTGATTATAGAAATAAAACTGCACATTTATGAGATCCTGAGTTGAAGGACGTGAATAAATTGTGTGATGAATGAGTTGTGTGGGGGGCGGAGTCGAGCATCTCTACAGAAGAATCACATGATCGTGCCCATCTGATGATGTTATCGTTATTGATCATGAGGTTTCCCAGAATCACAGATCAATTCAGCTCTCGTCTGAGATAAAACCTTTCACTTCAAACAGAAATATTCTCCTCATACTGTAATAGTTCGTTCCAAAATGAATTCCTTCACCCTTTATCATTTATCTATTTTTCATGACAAAGATTTGAAAAAAGCAGAATGTTCATTCGAAGTGGCTCATTATCATTATTTCTGGCTGTAAACTGTGTCCTGTGTAAACCGACAGTAGTGTGCCCGTGTCTGGGGCATGATGGGTATTTTTTCTCTTTTACAGTCGTCTGTTATGATGCAGTAATGATGGTGATGCCCTTCAGATGTGCCAGCGTCCCCGGGCTCTCTTCGCCAACCTTCTGTCTCTGTGAGTTCACACAGACTCTGGATAGTGTTCGGCACAAGCTTTGGCTTTCGAAAAGGCAAGAAACTTACGGTCTGCGGAGTAAAACTGAAGA